>NW_023270702.1:5529743-5817443 GCF_011800145.1 Mirounga leonina
TTAATCCAGACAGTGGAGACATTCCAGCAGTGGCTACCATATAGTCCCATATTATGCAAGGTCTATTCAGATATGGGAATACAACTAGCTACAAATTTTAATTCAGGTAGCTTGAACCTAGACCCAAATGGGATGAAAAAAATCTTACTAAACCTCCTTAATATCTATTCTGCTCTGAACACAAGTATCTCTAAATTATTTTGAAGAAATTTTTAGAAACTAATTCTTCAGGACACAGACACAAGAGCAATACTAGCATTGACTAAGAATGAATAATGTGGTATAATAATAAAAACAACTGAGTTTATGTGTTTTTCAAATTAAAAAAATTAAGCCTGAGGTTGTCTTTCCTATAGCTTCTGATATTAAAAAAAAGTAAGTGCTTTACAAATAAAGCTGAAAAAACAAGGATATGAGAATAATATTCCTTCAAAGTACTTCTTTTTTTTTTTTAAAGATTTTATTTATTTATTTATTTGAGAAAGAGCACATGAGAGGGGGGAGGGTCAGAGGGAGAAGCAGGCTCCCCGCCCAGCAGGGAGCCCGATGCGGGACTCGATCCCGGGACTCCAGGATCATGACCTGAGCCTAAAGCAGTCGCTTAACCAACTGAGCCACCCAGGCGCCCCTCCTTCAAAGTATTTCTGTTTACAGATAATATCAGTTGGTCCCACATTTACATGATTAAGACCACTCTTAATATGAACTCTAGAAATTTGAAACTCTATTTAGAACTATTAAAAAAAACAACAGTTCGGCTTGTGTATTATCTTTGAAGTTACTAACATTACTTATGAAATTTATGCCACTATATGAGAAACACTTTTATTGCCTCTTTAAAATATGCAATTATTGGGGTTGCTCAGCGCCTCACGGGGCAACTCTCAATGGTCGTCATGCGGCTGAACCTGAGTCTGGTGAGGCCACGTGCAAAGAAGGCCCGGACGCAAGGAGGGCGTTAAAGGACAGGAGGAAGCGAATTTCCGCTGAGCAAGGCAGGTTGCCGGCCCCGAGCCCGGCGGTTCTCAAGACCCTGGTGCTCCTGGCTGTCCTGTGAACATTGAAGATGTTCCTTGATTCAAGCCAGCACATGTGTGATTATTTGGATTATTTGGATTGTGACTTTCGGTGTTGTGGCTGTGGACTTCACCTTGGAGGAGAGGACTTTCTGGACTCCTCTTAGAGAAACTTATATAAAGATGCAGTACTGAGGAACTATAAGAACCTGAGCACAATGGGTTATTAACTCTCTATACCCAGTCTGATCTCATGGTTGGAACAAAAAGAGTGAGGACAGTAGAGAGAGGTAGTCTTCAAGGCTCCACACCCACATGGAACCCAAGGCGGGGTTTGAATTCTCCTATCCTGAGATCAATACCTAGGCTGAGATCAAGAGTCAGAGGCTTGACCTACTGAGCCACCCAGGTGCCCCTGTGTTTATTATTCTTTTCCGACCTCAAATCAAATGCATAGCCCAGGGGCGCCTGGGTGGCACAGTTGGTTCAGCTTGGGATTCTTGGTTTCTGCTCAGGTCATGATCTCAGGGTGGTGAGATTGAGCCCTGCATCGGGCTCTGCGGTTAGCATGGAGTCAGTTTGAGATTCTCTCTCTCTCTCCCTGTGCCCCTCTTGCTCATGCTCTCTCTCTCTGAAATACATAAATCTTTTTAAAAATGCATAACCCATTTTTCAGACTTTCTTCTATTATGTAAGCATTTGAAGCTTTGGCTCTCTCTGTACTGCTAGGGCTGAATCTCTAACAAAGTTTGGATAATTAGTAATTTTGTTAATTTTCAATAATAAATATTTAATTTGCACTACAGTGTGTAGTTTGACATTGATTGTTTCAAATGTGTTTATATATTTCTACCATATGTTGTATTTTTAATGTTTTTGTTATTGATTGTAACCAAGCTTCATTGTCTTTATAGAATTGTATTAATTTTTTGAAATGTTTGGATATGCTTTTTGGCCCTGTATGTAGTCAATTTTCAGAGGTGTTTTATGCAAGCTTGAAAAGAATGTTTAAAGCTATCAGTGTTCTGTCACTGGGTCCAGCTCATCAACTGTTTTGCTCAAGACTTTGTGGTTATTGAATGTTCCTCTAGTCTGTTCCAGAGAGTGGTGTATAAAAAATGTTCCACTCTAATGGTAGCTTTTAGAATTCACTTTTTATTTGGTCCATTTTTGTTTTCTATTTTTGAAAGCTGTGTTATATTAGCTGCATACCATTTTGGAATTGCTGTAGTTTTTTTGTGAATTAACTTTTAAGTATTGTGAGTAACCTTTATCTCTATAAATGCTAATTTCATTAAAATATCTTTTGTCAAAAAATTATGCAGTTATTGTTTGCTCTGAAATCCCTGTTATATATTAGAACAAAATAACTGACCTAAACCTTTGCCTAGATTAACTTTCATGTTTCTTTCTTATAAAAATAAAATGTGATTTCAACAGAAACTTAGCTGTTTAGCTTCTCTGACATAAACTGTTCAGCTCTAATATTAAGAATTTAGATTAGATTATCTCTAGATTTCCTCCTTATTTGAAAGTTGGGATTATGTCTTAATTGTCAAGTGGGTAAAGTCTGTCTTCATGTTCTCCAGCTTTCCTTTTCTGTATTCCTTACTTGTATTACTGGGCCCCATTGAAGTTAGGGTTAGTTCCCTCAGATTGTTGATATGCTTCTCCTTACCTACTATCACAAAAATTGACAATAGATTAAAATATTACCTCTTGCAGGATATTTATATTTTAACTGGGAATACTTATAAGCTAAATGACTAAAGTTTTAGCAGAATTTCAGGTAATGGGGCTCAGGGTATACTATCCCAAAATATGGCATCTTGGTATACTGAATATTTTAAGCTGAAGGAATTTGAGAAATGGCATGTGCAGAAAAGACTTTCTGACCTTTCCCTGAATCAAGACATAAAACTCTCAACTGAGGGATGCCTTCCCTATACTAAGAGGATGGGGATATCTTTATCTCTAAGACAGAGGGACACTAAAAGGAATCTGAACAAACAGGCCTTGTTAAGTTTCCTTTAGCTTAACTAAACTTAACTCATACCCACTTTTCCCTATCATAGGTTCTTGCCACTGTCCACTCTTCATCAAGCCTAGAATAAAAACTCTCAGGTTTAACCACTTCTTCAGATCTTCATTTTCTTATGAAGGCTCCCATGTCATGTAAACCTTACATTAAATAAATTTGTATGCTTTTCTCTTGTTAATTTGTCTTCTCTTACAGAGGCCCAGCCAAGAACTTAGAAGGGTAGAGGAAAAAGATACTTTTCCTCCCTTATACACATAGGAGGGTTCTATGGGGTGATAAGGCTAGCTCTTAAATTCATTGGTAGACAGTAACTTAATTTGCTGAAGGATAACTGCCCCCCCTTTCACAAACAATCATTTCAATTATTTTACATAGGTAAACAAAATGAGATAAAACTTAATTTTAGATTCTTAATCTCCTGAAAGAACAAATTACGAAAAAAATTTCACCTATATGAAGATATAAGAATTGTTAGCGAAAATTTCCTGTCTAAATGATCTTATTATAAAAGCAAAATAGAAGATAAAAACTATATACAGAGACTATAAGCAATTTGAAAAATATTATAAATGACCTTCAAAAATAACTTACTTTCCTTGGGAGAAGGAAAAGGTGTTAGAATTTTTTTGATGTTTTTTGTTTTTCTCTCTACTGTATAGGACTACATTTTGTTGGCAAGAGAAAGTTATTTTAAAAGTATACTAGTATTAAATATTTATTAATTTATTCAACAGAGAGATAAAGTCACATAAATCCCAGAGTTTAATTGCAAAGATTTACCTTAGTCGGAATTAAAAACTACTCTATAAAAATAATTCCCTTAAAAAAATATTATAAGGAATTCAATAGGCTTTCATTTGTTAAGTTTTAAAACACCAGAATCTAGTAATAATTTTGGGGAAAAGTTAATAGAAGAATATTTTTTTAAAGATTTATTTTAGAGAGCGAGAGAGGGAGAGGGAGAGAGCAAGAGAAAAAGCACACGAGTGGGGGTTAGGGCAGAGGGAGAGACTCTCCAGCAGACTTCCTGATGAGCATGGAGCTCTCTGGGGAGCTTGATCTCACAACCTGTGAGATCATGACCTGAGCTGAAATCAAGAGTCAGATGCTTAACTGATTGAGCCACCTAGGCACCCCAATAGAAGAATATTTTTAAGAGATTAAATTATTTAGTAGAAAAAAGCCTTTCTAACATGCTTCCCTCAAAGTGTTCTAACTTTGCTTTCCAATATTTAAAATAGTTCAGTTTTCTCAAGTGGGATTTATTCTGGGAATGCAAGGGTCATTTAATACTCACAAATCAATCAACATGATACACTACATCAACAAAACGAAGGATAAAAATCATATGATCATCTCAACAGATGCAGAAAAAGAATTTGACAAAATTCAACAGCAATTCATGATTAAAAACTCTCAACAAAGTGGGTTTGGAGGGAACATACCTCAATATAACAAAGGCCATTTATGAAAAACCCACAGCTAACATCATACTCAATGGTGAAAAACTAAGAGCTTTTCCTCTAAGATCAGGAACAAGACAAGGATGTCCACTCTCACCACTTTTATTAAACATAGTACTGGAAGTCTTAGCCACAGCAATTAGATAAGAAAAAGAAATAAGAGGCATCCATATTGGTAAAGAAGTTAAATCGTCACTATTTGCGGATGATGTAATACTATACATAGAAAATCCTAAAGACTCCACCAAACACTTACTAGAAATACTAAATGAATTCAGTAAAGTTGTAGGACATAAAATTAATACTGAGAAATAAGTAGCATTTCTATATACAAATAATAAAATAGGAGAAAGAGAAATTAAGAAAACAACTCCATTTATAATTGCACCAACCCCCCCCCCAAAAAAAAAACCCTAGGAATAAGCTTAAAGAGGTACTTTTTGAAGATTATAAAACATTGATGAAAGAAACTGAAGATGATGCAAACAAATGGAAAGACATTCCATGCTCATGGATTGGAAGGATTAATATTGTTAAAATGTCCATACTACCCAACACAATTTAAAGATTCAATGCAATCCCTATCAAAATACCAATAGCATATTTCACAAAACTAGAACAAATAATACTAAAATTTGTATGGGACCACAAAAGAACCTGAATAGCCAAAGCAACCCTGAGAAAGAAGAACAAAGCTGGAGGTATCACAATCTCAGATTTTAAGATACACCACAAAGTTGTAGTAATCAAAACAGTGTGGCACTGGCACATAGACACATAGATCAATGGAGCAAAACAGAGAGCCCAGAAATAAACCCCCACTTATATGGTCAGTTTATCTATGACAAAGGAGGCAAGAATATACAAGAGAAATACAGGCTTCCAATTATGGAATGAATACATCATGGGAATAAAAGGTACAGTATTAAAAAAAAAAAGAAGAAACATCTAGAAAAATGTTTGAACAAGTATGTGGACACCATCCCTAGCCAAGTTGGCACATAAAATTAACTGTCATATGATGGTTGATAAATTATTGAATAGTTGACTGATTCATTAAAAAAAGAGTTCAATTGGCAAAAAACGAAAAAAAAATTGTTTTCCTTGAATATGTGACTGTGTCTATATAAAGACAAATATTGGCAGATTTGTTTATTAGGGATTAGGCCCCCCTATATAAGGCACTGAAAGTAATAGCTCAGTTTGTGTGTAAGATTTGAAGGAATGTGTGTAGTATTTAAACACATAGTTTGGAATCAGTACATGTCTCATTCAGTCATTGATTTATATTCACTCATTTGTCTCTGTGTTGTTTATGCTTAACAACCCTATGCAGAGACCAAATAGTCACTTGCATAAAATTTAGGAGCATAAAGCTCAGGTACATGAGTTTGGCTCTACCAATTGCCAGTTGTATGGCCTTGGGCAAGTTGCTTAGCCTTTTTAAGCCTCAGTTTCTTTATCAGTAAAATAGAGATATTAGCAGAATCTACATCATACAACTAGCATCATGCTTGGTACACTGGGAGAGCTTAATCATTGCTATAGATTATTGAGGATTATAGATTTTTAGGAATTAGTAATTATAGGTATCCAAGGAATTGAGGGCATGTTACTAACTCTAAAACCACATTGCAGAGACTTCTGACCATCCTATACTTTCTCTTGGCTTCAGTGATTTTATCTCCTTTGACTTAATCTCTTACATTTCTGGTGTCTTTCCTGGTCCAAAATAGCCAAGCATGTTCATACACCAGGGTCACTGCCCTTGTTCTTTCTTCTGCCTAGAATGTTCCTCCTCCTATCATTTGTAGCCTGCCTCTTTACATCATTTAGCTCTGCTGAAATACTATCTTTTTTGAGAGGCTTTCCTTGAATACTTTATAGAACTCTATAATTCTCTTTTTCCCTGCTTTATTTTTATATATAGCATTTTTTGCTGTTTAAGATCTTATGATAGATATATTTATCTATCTTTCCAATTGAAATACAGTTTTCATGAGTGCAGGAAATTTGTCATTTTGTTCACCAACAAATCCTCAAACTCTGGTACACTATTGACTAGAATATACCAAGCTAACCGAATGAATGCTTCTAGCTCTAAATTCTGATTCTACTGACTTGTAAGTACTGTCTTGCTTCTGGGTTTAAAGGAAGAAAGGCCTCAGAAGTCACTGGGCACTTATAGAATGTACAAGGGCTTGTATATTGCCAACTCTTTATAACTTTGAAAGGTAATGGTAGGAGACTGGGGCACTGTGTCCTCCACCCTTCTGTTTTCCTTATATAAATATTTTCTGGGTACTTGCTAGGAGCCAAAACTGGTGCTGGGGTTATAAAGATTAGAAAGATATGAACCCTATACTTACCTCCTTCTGTTATCCAGAGATTACTTCTTTGCTGATACATTCTTTGTACCACTCATTTGGCACTTAATACATCATTGTCTTTACTCTTTATTTCCCACACAAAATATTTTCATGTTTTATATTCTTTATACTAAAAGCAACCTAGTGAATAAGAACTATATTTTATACCTTTTTCTTAAAAAAATTATCCACAGCACTAAAGACAGTAATATTTATTGGTTGCTATTAATGATGACATCTAAAAAAATCAAACACCACATTCTAATATATTAATTTGAAGCACTAAATTTATGAATCTCTTCATTACCATGAAACACTCTTCCCTTGCCTTTAATTCCTTGAGAATAGAATTTAAGATTAACAGAAAGAAATATTACTTATTGCCTCATAGTGTAATCAAATGGTATGCATCATTAGAGATTATAAAAGGTTTTTCAGCCTTGGAAGGCCATAGGTAGGTAGTTTAGATACCTCATTGAAAAGGGTTCTTAGAACCCACAGCTCTTCATTCTTCACTGTGTTCTTGATACTAAAAGAGACCTAATGACATCCAATCACTCTTGGATAGTTTAGCTTGTGGTTCTTCTCAAAGCAGTGTGATTGAGACACAGGTGCCAACATTTGGTGTTTAGAGGTGAGACAAAGCAGGTATGTGATAAAATAAGAGGATACTGAAAACAACAACAACAACAAAACTTAAGAATGTTGTAAGGATAAATAACACAACTTAAGAACACTTTGGTTTTAAAGTAGGCTTTCAAAAGGGGATTTAGAAAATTTCACAAGTTGGGTCCTTTGGGAGGGTTATAAAAGGTGGGTGACTTTATTTTTCTTTCTTCATTCCCTTGGGACCACTCCCCCCAAAATGGCACAAAGCACTACTGATTCTCTTCGTTCAGCCCGTGATTGTAAAGACGAAAACAACCAGCCCAGGTCTCTCCCTAGTTGCAACTATGAGCCACGTATTGTCAGATGACACAAAGGCATTCCTATGTTAGGCAACTTATCCATACTCATCAGAGAACAATGATCAGGCTAGCTGCTCTGCTTTCCGCTGTTCTAGTTATATTTATCCTGAAGAAAACAAAGGAGAGTAGTAATTTAAAAATCAGACTATGAGGTTTGAAAAACTTTGGACTGAATGTCACTCTCATATTGTGTGTATTTTACAATTTTAAGTAGTTATTTAAATTATTTGAAAGGAAGTGAGTGATGTGCATATAAGGTATTTTAATTATTTTAGAAGTAGTCTTTAAAATTAAAATAGGGTGGGGAGCCTGGGTGGCTCAATTGGTCGAGCATCTGACTCTTGGTTTTGGCTCAGGTTGTGATCTCATGGGTCCTGGGATGGAGCCCTGCCTCAGGCTCCACTCTCAGTAGGGAGTCTGCTTGCAGACTCTTTCCCTTTGCCCCTCCCTCCTCTCTCTCTCTCTCAAATAAATAAATAAATCTTTAAAAAAATAAAATTAAAAGGGCACTATAATGCTACACTTTTTGATGGTTTTATGAGAGACTATGACTAAAGGTTCAACCAAAAGAAACAAGCTATAAGGTTAAAAAATTAAATGTATTTTAAACCCTTGAAATAACAGATAAGAACTTTTACAGCAGGAGTTCCTGGACCTGTCAAGTGGAATTTAATGCTGCTTTTGGGAATCCACTGATCTACTCTGCTAAGGAACTTCCAGTATCCCCGAAGACCTAACAACGAGGGACATAAACATTTAGGCTCTCTCCAAACTCAGTAGTCTTTCACAAGTGAGGGAAAATAAAAAGTAGTAAATTTTCACAAAAATGTATCATTTGGAATAGCAGGCTCCCAAATTGTATTCTTAATAATCTAAGATTCTATGGATTGCTTCAGGAGTTCAGTAAATGTACAGCTTAAATTTCATTTCAAAAATTGTGATTGTAAATATGCACATGAAAACTCATATGCCAATTTTAGCATATAAGAAACCACTAATCTATTAACCCTCATTTTCATAGAACTCTCATTTATAGTTAGTAAATGATATAAATATTAACTTATGAAGAAAATCACTTAAAATTTCTTCATTTATACTTTATGAAATGAATTTCTAAGAAAGAATTTATTTTAAAGGGAGTTATCCTGTTAAAAAAATTTTGAAAATCATTTTACCTATATTCTAGAGTATGGAGAATCGAGGCATGCTTCATGAGAATCTGACAGATGAAGATATAAGCAGAAAGATTAAACTGCTACTATTTTGTAACTGTTCATACTTTAATGCCAAGCAAAATCCCAAGAAGTTACGGTATATTTAATAGTAAAATGTCAGTAAAAAATACTTTAATATATTCTCTAAAGACAATATTTTGAAAATTGTAATAAATATAAGTTCAAAGTTGAGATCTGTCAATCTCTCTTTCTAGGCTACGAAATAGGCCAGTTAAATAGTCTTCATCTTTGCCAAAATTTTATCTATAGCAAGAAGGATTCAAATACCCCCAAGAACAGCAATATACACTAGAGAAACACAAAAACCAAGAAAATGTCCCAATATCTGGTGTTATCTGGAAACCATTTTAAGGTCATGCAATGTTATATTATGCAAGTCTATTCTGGCATCTAGTTTGAGAGTTATTTAGCTACTTGAATTCAGAGGAATCCCAGATATGTTCATTGTTTTTGCCACACACCCTTAAAATGGAAAGGAAACAGTATGAGTAAGGCACTAGCATCCTTTAAAACCACATGTGTAAAGGATACTCTTCACTATTCCGGATGTCAACTACCAGGAGTTTTGGTTTACTGGACTTTGTCTTCTTGGTGGGTGTTTTGAAATGGCCTGTCACTGTGAGTTCACACAAGTCAATCAGGTCCTCTGCTGAAATCCGGGGTGATACTTCTGACTTTAGGTCATTTAATGGGATAGATTCTCTTGACTGAAAAAAAATATACAAACAACACAAATATTGAGAATAATACAGAGAGACAAACTATAGCCAATATAGAATATCTATAGGCTCTTGATATCAATCATTAGAGCATATAGGAGAACAGGAAACTGAATCTCACTTTAGTGGTCTACTGTGTAACGGTATTCTTTACTGTTGAGGTTTACTTACTCACAGAGGAAAGCATTCTTCTTTTGGTTCACTACAAGCTCCTGGCTCAAATTTTATAGAAAGAGATGAGGTAGATTTTGCCTTATGAGAGCACTGTGTATCTTTAAAGACAGCTCCTTTAAGTACACTTTTCTTCAAGTATAATTACTATTGTTGTGAATCACATTAATTAAAACTCTGGTAATATAAGTAGTTGCATTGTAACTCAGTATACATACTAATTAAAGAACCTGGTTCTAATATACACATTAGACTTTTATAACATAATTTATGTCACATATGGATAGTTGAACAGAAATTAGATTTTCAGAGACGAATGCAGAGCAACATAACACTTTCTTAGATAGTAAACAAAAATGACAATGTATCTTAATTGTGAAGGAGGTAAAATCAGACTCCAGACAATCAAGCCAGTACTTTGGTCTATGTGACTATTACATGGTGTAAGATTGATTCAGATTAAGGGCTATTTACAACTGTTCTCCATGTTATTTAGTAGGGAGAGGGAATTTCTTCCCCCCATAAAAGGCAACGCAATGCAATTCAACTCAATTCAGCCTAAATTTATGGAGCACTAGTAGTCACTCTTGAAAACTTATTTAACATAACTTGAGAATTTAAGAAATTTCAAAATTCACTTGATTGAAAACAGGGATTCAAAAGAAAAAATGTATTTATATGCTTAAGTTTTCAAAACTGAGTCTATTATCTCATTTACTCGTTTTCTCTGTTTTCACAATTCTGTTGTGGGATACCACATTTAGAATTTCCAATTTAGAATTTCTAGGCAGGAGAGAATAAAGCATATGGATCATTTATCAGACTTTTTAAAAGAGCTTTTATTTAACTTCCAGTTAGTTAACATACAGTGTAATATTAGTTTCAGGTGTAGAACATAGTGCTTCAGCACTTCCATACCACACCCAGTGCTCATCACTACAAGTGCACTCCTTAATCCCCATCACCTAGCTAACCCATCCTGTGCTTCCCCCCCCCCCCCCGTAACCATCAATTCAGACAGACTTATTTTGAAAAAAATTTGTTTTCGGTTGTAGTTTCAATGTCAGCTCTCATCCCTTGGGTTTCTCTGACTATGCCGTAAATTCTTTAGTGGTGAAGCACATTTTCTCCCACTTCATTAACTTTTAAATAGAAATGGAAATTGCTAAGCTTTGTGGGTTTATGGCTCTTAATAAAATATACACATTAGAAGTTTTAATTTTTTAATGCAAAGAATTAAATCTACTTAAATATTCTGAATTTAAAAATGCTTCAGAAAGATAAAAGAACTTTAAAATCAGCTGGCCATACAATCAATGCTTCCATCTCCTTTTTTGTTAGATTGCAATCTCAATAAGTATTTTTCCCAGCCTTCACATTAAGTTATACATTTATGAAGATAAAATAAAGAACTTTTGATTATCCTAGTTCTGCTTTTAGTCATTTAGTGATGAATGCGGCATTTCAAACAGAGGTTTCGTCTGAATGAAAGATGTGCCCTGGCTGATGAAGAAGAGAATTTGACAGAGAATTTGACCAGAGTATTCTCTATGAAGAACTGATTTAAGAAAGATCTGACCTTGGCATTGGTTCCAATCAAATGTATCATATATAAGGAGTTTCTCAAAGGAAAGAGCAATTGTTACATGAATGGTAAGAGTAGAAGAAGAGAGGAATCACTGACAAATTCATAACTTTCTGAACTTTTGTGAGTGTATATAAATGAAGAACATGACACATGCAAATTCCTCTGTGAATTAATTTTAAGAGATTAGTAAGCTAGACTTAGGACAAATTATATTACTTTGCTTTATGAAGAAAATAATTATGATACTAAAAATTACAGAATCTAGTTTCTCTTTATTAACACAATTTTATATGCAATTTTACTATTCATTGTATAATTTCCACTTAGAGGTACAAAAATAAAACTTCCTCTGTACAACTTTTGTTTCACTTAGTACAATTGACATTGGCATTTTCCTGTGTGACTGGGTTTCAAACTCATGGGGCTTTGTTTATGGACAGTGGACGGGAATTTTATTATTATTATTATTATTATTATTTTTTTTTAAAGATTTTATTTATTTATTTGACAGAGAGAGACACAGCGAGAGAGGGAACACAAGCAGGGGAAGTGTGAGAGGGAGAAGCAGGCTTCCCACGGAGGAGGGAGCCCGATGCGGGGCTTGATCCCAGGACTCTGGGATCATGACCTGAGCCGAAGGCAGACACTTAACAACTGAGCCACCCAGGCGCCCCTATTATTTATTTATTTAAAGATTTTATTTATTTATTTGAGAGAGAGACAGAGATAGCGAGAGAGAGCACAAGTGGGGAAGAGAGGGAGAAGCAGGCTCCCTGCTGAGCAGGAAGCCAGACCCAGGGCTCGATCCCAAGACCCCAGGATCTTGACCTGAGCTGAAGGCAGACGCTAATTAACTGAGCCACTTAGGCGCCCCAACAGTGGACAAGAATTTAAAATAACTATAGAACAACTCTGGAAATATCTATTAGTTTATCATTTCTGCCCAAGAACCTATATATACAATGCATATTAAGCCTAGACATCCAAATATCATAAGCCTATTTGTCTGGGAGCTACTCCTTTTAAAAAAATTCATATTTTATAGCCAACCTAGAGTCAGAGTTTTTGTTGTTTTGTTTTGTTTCCAAGTCTTTAAGGTTTACTGAATGGGTGGGCAGAGAGGAAAGTGATGAGAAGCTGCAATTCAAGAGAAAAAATCTTGGTCATTAAAGTCATTCCAGGCATAGCAGAGGGACACGGGGCTGGCCTTCCCTGTCCATCGCCTCTCAGGATACTGTTGTCAGCCAGCTGAAGTGGACCCCGGCCCCAGCCTCAGTGCCTTCCCTCTGATCTCCTATGTGAAGAGTTGATCCATGATGCTCTGAGTGGAGAGCAGGAGGCACTCTGGGGATGCTTCATGTGGGGATTCCTTCTCCATTCTCTGCCCCTCTGGTGTTCACAAATACCACCAAGAGAATCTTGGGGAGAAACATCAGCAAACCCAAGGGTCACTGACTCATGGCCTTGGGACTTACTTCAATAGCCTCTGGATCTAAGACTGACCTTGGGGCCCCATGGCCTAATGCCTGGCTAATAAGATGATACCTCTCACTGAACCTCTGCACATGCAGACCCACCTGGGACCTCCTGATCCAGGTTCTTCCTGAGGTTACCTCTCACATACATGGAACAGCAGTCATGAGATACTCCTGCAGGGGACAAGAAGCACTTGGCACTGCTTACATGCCCAAGAAACTGTTATATTCACCAAGAGGAAAACACTGGGAAAATCTTGGTCTTAGGAGGTGAATGCACTGAAAGCCTGCCTCCCTCCATCTACCTTGTGCTCAGTCACCCAAGGCTGTCCCATTTTGAACCTCTGAACATAAAGAAAACCTTGTAACTTTTCCTTCGCCTGCAGACCAGAACATAAGCAGCCTGTAATCACCTCAAATGCTGGGGCAGAAAAGGACATAGGGCTGCTGAAATTAACAGATCAGTGTCAGAAGACCACAGTTGTGTTCCACAACCAACTCAGACATGCACTGAGGCAGGACCCACTTTTGTTCTCCCTTTTTAAAGCCTCATAGAAACCACACTGAGCCAGGCAAAGAGAGCATGCAATAAGACAACACCTAAAAGGTGGTGGAGAGGAGGAAGTGTGGGAAAGCTCCAGAGTTTGGAAGGCACAGGAATGGACCCTCCAAACACTGGGAAGCGCTTTCAGCAACTCCTCTCCCTGCACTATCAATGACCAGGACACAGAGAGACCATGATCACTTTTGAATGCAGATGGAATCAGAATTTACTTAGCAGTGTCACTGAAAAAGAAATCATCCTTCAGTAGAATGGGCTCTCTGAAATGACTATCTGGATATATTAGTTATAATCCTAACTAAGCAAGGAAAAATCTAAACCTGGTAACAAGACAGGCATTTTGCTATGTACATTAAAGTATCATAAAGTACATAAAGTACAGTAAAGTATAATGTACATAAAGTACATTAATGACTTGGTCGTGATACCTGAGAATCTGAAATGGTAGACTTTAATGAGCGTATGTCTGTATACCCTTATGTTGAGTATGTAACCAGCAACCATAAGGGTATAACTGTATACACTTATGTTTTATATGTAAGGGCTCTTAAATAACTATAAAGGCATTTTTAGTGTGAGAATACAGGGCTGGTATCTAGAACACTCCTTCCATATTTCCTGTCATGGATTCTGGCACTAACTTTAACCTGGTTACCAAAGATAGAAATATGGAAATAAGCACAGATACTTTGTTCTTCCTTATTCCTCATTCCAATCTAACAAATCCCCAAGTTCCACCAACATACCTCTTGAATATGTTCCCTGATTCATTGCCCTGTCTCAAGGATTCATCATTTCTTACATGGACTCTAGAAGCTGTTTGCCTCTCTCTCTATCACCCTTTTCTCTACTTCCCTGTCACCTAGTCTTTCCTTCTAATTCATCTTCCAAATACCATTTGAGTTAAAAATAAAAATCTGATCATGTCACTTTTATAATTAAAAAAACCTCAATGGCTTCCAGACATTGATAGAATGAACTCAGAATTCCTTAGTATAGCATGTAAAGCCCTTTATGAATTAAACCCTGTCTATAGGCAGGAGACCATAGACCTCGGAGTTAGATTACCTGGATTCAAATCTTGGCCACCCCACTTATTAGTAGGTGTCTTTGGGTGTGATATTTAACTTCTCTGTCCAAGTCCTTTATCTATAAAGTGGGGAAAAGGTGCCAAACACATTTTCCCCCCAAATAATTCTATCTCATTTTAAAAGGGAATCTATATGATATAACAACCATTCCAAGGCAAAGAAAACAGTGAAGTGCCCCAGGGCATTTTTGTTAAGCTACCTTAACCTAATACTTAAACCTGAGAAAGACAGCACTAAACACACACATACATAATACTTTTTATGACTAAAGATTTTTTTTTTTTAAATCTCAAAACTAGAAAACTGAATGCAGTACCAGTTTGAAAGAATGACATACTAAAACCAAGTAGGGGCATGTTACAGGAAGGGTGGCTCAATATTAGGACAATTTTTAAAATAATTCATCACCTTTCATTAGGCAAAGGACACAAAGTATGTAACATCACTACAATTGACATAAAGCCATATGTGATAAAACTCAGCATTTGTTCTCAATTTTAGAAAAAGAAAAACTAATGGTAAACATGTATCAGAAAAGTTAGATGATGAAAGATGTTCTTTATTTCAAATATTTGACATTCTACTTAATAATGAACCACAGAGGTAGACTTATTAAAATGAAAATGCAAAAAATAAATAAATAAATAAATAATATAAAATGAAAATGCAAAAATATAGCTATCAGCATTATTATTTGTTACTGTTAATAGAAGTTGCTTCTGAGACAATAAGAAAAATAAATAAGGGGTATAAATATTGGAAAAGAAGAAATAAATTATTTTTATTTTTAGGTGATATAATAGTATTCTTAGAAATCTGGAATAATTAAAGGAAAATATAATAAAATTGGTAAGAATTTGGTAAGGCTTTAGTTACAACACCCATACCACAAAATCATTAGTTTTTCTATGGCAGCAGAAGCCAGTCAGAAAATACAATGAGCAAAAGCTTTCATTCGCAGTATCAAAACATCTCTCCAAAATAAAACATTTAGAAGTAAGTAGATCACATTTAAAGAAAATAAAACAGTTTCATGATGGGCATTTGAAAAAACAGAGATATAAGATGTTATCTAGAAAGAAATAGTCACTATTATAAGAACTTCATTTTTCTTTAGAGCAATGTATTAATATAAAACAATTTTATCAGACTCTTAAAAAGGATCTTTTTTTCAATTTTGAAATGTAAATTGTAAAATTCATTTGACAGACCAAATAAGTGTGAATGTCAAGAAAATATTGAAAGATAATACATTGTTATATATTAAAACTGTATAATATTAACAGTATGGTACTGCACCAGAATAGACTAAAAAATTAACAGGACATAATGGGGTAACAGAAGCAGACTCAAATACACAAGTATTTGCTGAAAGAATAGGATGCCATGTCAATCACTAGAGCAAGGATGTATTATTTAGGACACAGCGTTTGTAAAACTTACTCTCTAAAGTCACTTGGAAATTAAGGATTCCAAAAGCTATTTATAGCACTGGGTAATAAATGAGGCCAGTAGTGCTGCTTTCAGAAGATACCTGATAGATTTGATAGTTTCTTGGAAGTTTTGAGAACAAAGTATTGTTTATTAAATATCTACTTTATAATTCAAGAACTTAAAATAAGACAGCACAGAAAGTGACATACATTGCATTCATCTATAGAGAGAGATCAATCTGAATGTTGAGCAAAAACAATTTTTTTAAAAAGACTAATAAATCTCACTGAATAATTAGAATTGGAATAGTAACTGGCATACTAAAATACTCTTCTAAAAGAAAGGTGGAAATATGAATCATAAAGTATGAAGGGCAAAAGTAAGCATATTTATGAAGCAAGGAACATCACAGGCTAACCATGTATTTAATAATGTATATTTCAACACAGTAAAAATATACTTTTTCTTGAGGACAACTTGTAAAAGCAAATACCTACTCAAAGATTTTTTCAAGTGACATATAATATTTCTAGGAGAGAGACTGGATCAATGTAAACAGGCTGATGACAACACAGAGCCAGGTACCTAAATAGCTTGAATTTCTTGTATTTCTTTCTATTTCCCATAGCAAAAATAATAGGGCCCTGCCCAGCAAAGGTGCTAAGATGTTTGATAAATAATTACATGAATGTATAAAAGAATGAAGAGTGATGTTGTCCCTATGTTGAAACAAAGAGATATGTTGATATGCTATCAGATAACAGAAGCCATCAACGAAGGCCAACACCACCTCCCCTAGGGCTAACTGAAAAGGAACAGAAGTACTTAACTAATTCAAACTATCACCCCAGCAACACCTTTCCTCCCAGTCTATATAAGGAGATTTAGTTGGGGGGGGTGTCAACTTTGTGGAAAGCACAGTGTTCAGGATCAGATGTACCTCCCTTTGCATCCCACAGGGTAGAGGAGTGGGTATTTCTGGACACTCAAACTGCCCCTCACAAGGCAAATGAGGGTAAGTGCCAATGACAATCATTTGCGGAGATTTGGGCATACCTGCAAGAAGGGGTGGCTGACATTCTGTTGTAGAAGAATATCTGCTTACACAGAAGACATTAATCTGGCCTCTCTGAGCAGGAAGAAGGGAGACATGGCAGTGCTGAGAGAAGGGGTGGTAGACACCATCTCTGACCTTTAGTTCCTAGGCTGTACAGTGAGAATAATGACACTTGCCTTATTTACCTTACAAATTTTCTGTAAGGAGCAATTGGCATAACAGGTACAAAAAATGTTTGGTAGACTGTAGATCTTTATATAAAATAAGTTGTTGTATTGAATCCCAATGAAGCAGCTTGAATTTCACAGTAGTCTTGTTATAGTCTAATTTTGAATGAATCATCAATTAACAGATATTTAACTAGTCTGTGCTTGCCATCTTGAGAGAGATAAAATATCCTTTCTACCTCAAAGAACCTGCAATCTGGTTGTAAAGTCAAGACTAACATAAATGAAGCGGTAAAACTATACAATGACAGAAAACATTTATATAATGCTTACTTTGTGCTAGTCACTGTGATAAACATTTGATATACATGAACTCATTTAAGTCATGCAACAATCCTATGAGATAGGTTTTATTATTTTGCTCACTTTATAGATGAGGAAACTGGGGCACAGAGAGGTAAAATAACTTATATAATATATAATCATAAATAACAGAGATAGGATTCAAATTGGGTCAGTCTGGCTCTGGAGTTTGGGCTCCTAACTACAGGATTCCATGTATGGAATCACAGGTACATAGTATGGGAATTCAGACAAAGGTAGAAATGTAATATGGGCAGAAATAGTTAGCAAAATATAGGTGGAGCAAGTAGGACTTGGTTAGGAGAAATCAGTAGGGTTTAGATAAGTAGAAAAGAGAAAGAAGAGTGGTGCATAAGTGGATAACTCTTAAGAGTTCTGAAGTGTGAATGAACAAGGAAATGTTCCATAAATAATTATTGAGCACTTACTAGGCACCACACATTGTGAGTGGAATACATTAATGAACAAAACAAAGATAGATGTTCTTATAGAACTTATATTCAATAGGTATGAAAAAGACAACGAACAGACTAGTCTTACTGAGCTGAGCACCCACCCTGGGAATCAGAGGGAAACAGTATTGAATAGGTGGGTAGGAAACAGATCATGAGGGCTCTGAAAGATGAAGAAGCTTGAGGATATAACAAATGGGTAAGTACTGCAGGATTTTTGGATGAATGTGTCACGTTAATGGCAATATCTTAGGAAGACTAATTTGGGCCTCGGCCGCCCTTTGCTGTGGCTGGGATCTCATGGGAAGAGTGGCGGGTACAGCTGTAGCTTGGTCTTCTGGCTGCAGTCAAAGCAGGAGGGCTCTCCTCACACAAGTGCTTCCTCATGGAGAGAGGTTAGAGCTGCGGCAGTCACAGGCCTGGGCCGCCCCTTCCCTGCCTCGGGCTCCTCAGTTGGCTTGCCCTCTGGTGCTCCCAGAGATCAGTACATGCAGTAGGTTGAAATGGAAAGCACAGAGATTGAAGGCAAGATGGCGGAGGAGTAGGAGACCTAAATTTCATCTTGTCCCAGGAATTCAACTAGATAGGTATCAAACCATTCTGAACACCTACGAACTCAATAGGAGATCTATGAAAAGAAGAGCAGCAACTCTCTGAACAGAAAAATGACCACCTTCTGGAAGGTCTCTTCTGATTTGTTTAGTGTATCTTTTTCTGGGGTCGTTGTTACCCTGTTAGCATTTTGTTCTCTCATTCATCTATTTTCCTTTGGACAAAATGACAAGACGGAAAAACTCACCTCAAAAAAAAAGAACAAGAGGCAGTACCGACTGCCAGAGACCTAATCAATACAGACATTAGTAAGATGTCGGAACTAGAGTTCAGAATGATGATTATAAAGATACTAGCTGGGCTTGAAAAAAGCATGGAAGATACTAGAGAAACCCTTTCTGGAGAAATAAAAGAACTAAAATCTAACCAAGTCGAAATCAAAAAGGCTATTAATGAGGTGCAATTAAAAATGGAGGCTCTAACTGCTAGGATAAATGAGGCAGAAGAGGTAATTAGTGATATAGAAGACCCAATGATGGAGAATAAAGAAGCTGAGAAAAAGAGATAAACAACTACTGGACCATGAGGGCAGAATTTGAGAGATAAGTGATACCATAAGACGAAACATTAGAATAATTGGGATCCCAGAAGAAGAAGAAAGAGAGAGGGGCAGAAGGTATATTGGAGCAAATCATAGCAGAGAACTTCCCTAATCTGGGGAAGGAAACAGGCATCAAAATCCAGAGGAGGCATAGAGAACCCCTCTCAAAAGCAATAAAAATAGGTCAACACCCCGACACCTAATAGTAAAACTTATAAGTCTCAGAGACAAAGAGAAAATCCTGAAAGCAGCTTGGGACAAGAGATATGTAACCTACAATGGTAGAAACATTAGATTGACAACAGACCTATCCACAGAGACCTGGCAGAAAGGACTGGCATGATATATTCAGAGCACTAAAGGAGAAAAATATGCAGCCAAGAATACTATATCCAGCTAGGCTGTCACTGAAAATAGGAGAGATAAAAAGGTTCCAGGACAAACAAAAACTAAAAGAATTTGCAAACATGAAATCAGCCCTACAAGAAATATTGAAAGGGGTCCTCTAAGCAAAGAGAGAGCCTAAAGTAACATAGACCAGAAAGGAACACAGACAATATACAGTAACAGCCACCTTACAGGCAATACCATGGCCCTAAATTCATATCTTTCAGTAGCTATCCAGAATGGAAATGGGCTAAATGCCCCAATCAAAAGACACAGGGTATCAGGTTGGATAAAAAAGCAAGACCCATTCAGATGCTGTCTGCAAGAGACTCATTTTAGACCCAAAGACACCTCCAGAGTGAAAGTGAGGGGGTGGAAAACCATTTACCATGTTAACGGACACCAAAAGAAAGCTGTGGTGGCAATCCTTATATCAGACAAATTAGATTTTAAGTCAAAGACTATAATAAGAGATGAGGAAGGACACTATATCCTACTTAAAGGGTCTATCCAACAAGAAGATCTAGCAATTGTAAATATCCATGCCCCTAACATGGGAGCAGCCAATTATATAAGGCAATTAATAACAAAAGCAAAGAAACACATTGACAACAATACAATAATAGTGGGGGACTTTAACACCCTCCTCACTGAAATGGATAGATCATCTAAGCAAAAGATCAACAAGGAAATAAAGACGTTAAATGACACACTGGACCAAACGGATTTCACAGACATAGTCAGAACATTCCATCCCAAAGCAACAGAATACACATTCTTCTCTAGTGCCCATGGAACATTCTCCAGAATAGATCACATCCTAGGTCACAAATCAGGTCTCAACTGGTACCAAAAGATTGGGATCATTCCCTGCCTATTTTCAGACCACAATGCTTTGAAACTAGAACTCAATCATAAGAGGAAAGTTGGAAAGAACTCAAATACATGGAGGCTAAAGAGCATCCTATGAAGGAATGAATGGGTCAACCAGGAAATTAAAGAAGAATTAAAAAAATTCACGGAAACCAATGAAAATGAAAACACAACTGTTCAAAATCTTTGGGATGCAGCAAAGGCAGTCCTAAGAGGAAAGTATATAGCAATACAAGCCTTTCTCAAGAAACGAGAAAGGTCTCAAGTACACAACCTAACCCTACACCTAAAGGAGCTGGAGAAAGAACAGCAAATAAAGCCTAAACCCAGCAGGAGAAGAGAAATAATAAAGATCAGAGCAGAAATCAATGAAATAGAAACCAAAAGAACAGCAGAACAGATCAACGAAACTAGGAGCTGGTTCTTTGAAAGAATTAACAAGATTGATAAACCCCTGGCCAGACTTATCAAAAAGAAAATAGAAAGAACCCAAATAAATAAAATTATGGATGAAAGAGGAGAGATCTTAACCAAGAGTGAAGAAATACAAACAATTATAAGAACATATTATGAGCAACTCTATGCCAGCAAATTAGAAAATCTGGAAGAAATGGATGCATTCCTAGAGATGTATCAACTACCAAAACTGAACCAGGAAGAAATAGAAAACCTGAACAGACCTGTAATCACTAAGGAAATTGAAGCAGTAATCAAAAATCTTCCAACAAATAAGAGCCCAGGGCCAGATGGCTTCCCAGGGGATTTCTACCAAACATTTCAAGAAGAATTAATACCTATTCTTCTGAAACTGTTCCAAAAAATAGAAACGGAAGGAAAACTTCCAAACTCATTTTATGAGGCCAGCATTACCTTGATCCCCCAATCAGACAAAGATCCCATTAAAATGGAGAATTACAGACCAATATCCCTGATGAACATGGATGCAAAAATTCTCACCAAAATACTAGTCAATAGGATCCAACAGTACATTAAAAGGATTATTCACCACGACCAAGTGGGATTTATTCCTGGGCTGCAAGGTTGGTTCAACATCCGCAAATCAATCAATGTGATACACAACATTAATGAAAGAACAAGAACCATATGATCCTCTCAATAGATGCAGAAAAAGCATTTGACAAAGTACAGCATCCTTTCTTGATTAAAACTCTTCACAGTGTAGGTAGAGGGTACATACCTCAATATCATAAAAGCCATCTATGAAAAACCATCACCGAAAATCATTCTCAATGGGGAAAAACTAAGAGCTTTCCCTCTAAGGTCAGGAACATGGCAAGGATGTCCACTATCACCAATGCTATTCAACATAGTACTAGAAGTCCTAGCCTCAGTAATCAGACAATGAAAAGAAATAAAAGGCATCCGAATAGGCAAAGAAGTCAAACTCTCACTGTTTGCAGATGATACGATACTTTACGTGGAAAACCCAAAAGACTCCACCCCAAAACTGCTAGAACTCATACAGGAATTCAGTAAAGTGGCAGGATATAAAATCAATGCACAGAAATCAGTGGCATTTCTATACACCAAAAACAAGACAGAAGAAAGAGAAATGAAGGAGTCGATCCCATTTACAATTGCACCCAAAACCATAAGATACCTAGGAATTAATCTAACCAAGAGGCAAAGAATCTGTACTCAGAAAACTATACTCATGAAAGAAATTGAGGAAGGCACAAAGGAATGGAAAAATGTGCCATGCTCATGGACTGGAAGAACAAATATTGTGAAGATGTCAATGCTACCTAGAGCAATCTACACATTTAATGCAATCCCCATCAAAATACCATCAACTTTTTTTAAAGAAATGGAACAAATAATCCTAAAATTATTCTGGTATCAAACCAGAAAAGACCCCAAATAGCCAGAGGAATGTTGAAGAAGAAAAGGAAAGCTGGTGGCATCACAATTCTGGACTTCAAGCTTGATTACAAAGCTGTAATCATCAAGACAGTATGGTACTGGCACAAACACAGACACATAGATCAACGGAACAGAATAGAGAGCCCAGAAATGGACCCTCAACTCTATAGTCAACTAATCTTCGACAAAGCAGGAAAGAATGTCCAATGGAAAAAAGACAGTCTCTTCAACAAATGGTGTTGGGAAAATTGGACAGCCACATGCAGAATGAAACTGGACCATTTCCTTACACCACACACAAAAATAGACTCCAAATGGTTGAAAGACCTAAATGTGAGACAGGAGTCCATGAAAATCCTAAAGGAGAACACAGGCAGCAACCTCTTCCACCTCAGCTGCAGCAACTTCTTCCTAGAAACATCACCAAAGGCAAGGGAAGCAAGGGCAAAAATGAACTATTGGGACCTCATCAAGATAAAAAGCTTTTGCACAGCAAAAGAAACAGTCCACAAAACCAAAAGACAACTGACAGAATGGGAGAAGATATTTACAAATGACATATCAGATAAAGGGCTAGTATCCAAAATCTATAAAGAACTTCTTAAACTCAACACCCAAAGAACAATTGATCCAATCAAGAAATGGGCAGAAGACATGAACAGACATTTTTCCAAAGAAGACATCCAAATGGCCAACAGACACATGAAAAAGTGCTCAACATCACTCGGCACCAGGGAAATCCAAATCAAAACCTCAATGAGATACCACCTCACACCAGTCAGAATGGCTAAAATTAACAAGTCGGGAAATGACAGATATTGGCGAGGATGTGGAGAAAGGGGAACTCTCCTACATTGTTGGTGGGAATGCAAGCTTGTGCAGCCACTCTGGAAAACAATATGGAGGTTCCTCAAAAAGTTGAAAATGGAGCTACCGTATGACCCAGCAATTACACTACTGGGTATTTACCCCAAAGATACAAATGCAGTGATCCGAAGGGGTACGTGCACCCCGATGTTTATAGCAGCAATGTCCACAATAGCCAAACTGTGGAAAGAGCCATGATGTCCATCAACAGATGAACGGATAAAGATGTGGTATATATATATACAATGGAATATTATGCAGCCATCAAAAAACCTGAAATCTTGCCATTTGCAATGACATGGATGGAACTAGAGGGTATTATGCAAAGCAAAATAAGTCAATCAGAGAAAGACATGTTTCATATGATCTCACTGATATGAGGGATTCTTAATCTCAGGAAATGAACTGAGGGTTGCTGGAGTGGTGGGGGGTGGGAGGGATGGGGTGGCTAGGTGATAGACATGGGGGAGGGTATGTGCTATGGTGAGCACTGTGAATTGTGTAAGACTGATGAATCACAGACCTATACCTCTGAAACAAGTAATACATTATATGTTTAAAAAAAAAAAAAGAAGAAGATAGTAGGAAGGGAAAAATGAAGGTGGGGAAATCAGATGGGGAGATGAACCATGAGACACTATGGACTCTGAGAAACAAACTGAGGGTTCTAGAGGGGAGGGGAGCGGGGGATGGGTTAGCCTGGTGATGGGTATTAAAGAGGGCATATATTGAATGGAGCGCTGGGTGTTAGATGCAAACAATGAATCATGGAACACTACATCAAAAACTAATGATGTATGGTGATTAACATAACATAATAAAATAAAATTAAAAAAAGAAAAAAAGAAATGGAAAGCACGCTCTTAGAAATCAGCATAGTTGAGTTCTAGTGTTGGTACAGCCAATACTAGTTATGTGACTTTGGAAAAATCATTAAACTTCTCTAGATCTAAAAAAAAAAAAAAGGAAGACTAATTTGGCTGTATTTTGAAGGATGAAATAAAGATGGGAAAATGACAGCCAGAAAGACTTGTTAGAAAGTGAATTTTATGAAGATTTAGATTAAAGATGACATCAGAAACTGAGAGCTTTGCTTTATTCACTATCCTCTTTTTTCCTTTAGTCTTTTCCTTCCTACTATTTTTTCTTGGCCAATTCTCTCTCATCCACAATGAAAGATACATTAAAACAACATATAATAAATAATAAAATTACTCTCCAAGGGGTGAGTCTTTGTCTAGCTATTGTCCCTTTATCTTCTCATGTCTACTTTCTTCTTGCCATTCCCTCCTGAAATCACTGAAACTTGGTTTCTGTCATGATACAGAAGAAGAAATGGTTCACTTGTCTAGGAGAAAGTGGACAATTTGGGAATACTTCTTTGAAAAGGTAACATTTGGGTTGAGAATAAAAGGATGACTAGGAGTTGGCCAGTAAAGAACTGGGGGTTTTCACACATATTCTGTGTAAAGCCATTCTATCACACACATTGGAAAGGTATTTTGATTCTACTTCTAGGATTTTGGTTCTACCTCTGGGAGATATGCTGAATAAAGCTAGTCTCCTTTAAAATCCACTTTTTCTTCAATTCAGCCTGGAATGAACGGGGCAGAAATTTCAGTCAGGATGCTATTTTCACTTTGAAGGAATTTTTAACAGTTGAGTTCACAAATATCTAACCAGAATTTCTCAGGTTTATGGTCTCTGCCTCATTTTGATAATGGTCTCTTCCAATATGCCATGAGCTCTGTGAAAACAGGGACCAGAACTTGTTTTTTATACTTCCACTGCCTAGCAGAGAGCCTAGAACTCAGTCGCTACTCAGCAGAATTGGGTGTATTAATGAAAGGCTAAAGAAAAAAAAAAAGAAGACATAAGAAAAGCACTATAAGAAAATATGTAAAAGATAAAGGAAAGGGCTCAGTAAATGATGGCTCTTAAGTTTTGAATATGGGTGATTAGGGAAAAAAGATGGTAACAGTGGCAAACAGTCAATAAGGGGAAGAAAAGTTCAGACTCGGATATGTGAAATCGAGGTTGCATAGGGTCTACTAAAGATGAAGTATTGAGAATGCAGTTAGAAACTGGTGTTTGAGAGAAGTCATGGCTAGAGTTATATTTTTGGAATTATTAACATAAAAATTAGTTTAAGTTATGAGAAAAGATAAACAATTTGAAGAAAAAGGAAAAAAATGGCAGGAAAAAAAATCCTAGTTTTGGTAGGCACATCTATACGCTGCTGAAAAAATTAAATTATATAAACTATGAATAAGGCCTGGAAATACATAAAGTTGAGTTTTTTTAGGGCAATATACATCAATTTTTATTATTCCATAAGTCTACAATAAATAGACTGCTTATTTTCTTAGTGCTAGATATTTTGAACTTTTGTATGAAGAGGGACAGATTTTTACAGATGGCACAGGCGGACATTAAGTATCATTTTCAAAGGAATTTTAACAAAGAAAGATTACCTTTGAAAACATTATCAATCTACAAAGATACTTTTATATATTTAAAGCAATAAATTGTTTCTGTGGCATTTTGGTGTTTTCATTTCTCTCTCATGTTTTTAGAGAGAAAAGAGAGGGGTTACTATTTCTAAGATATAGAAATATAGCATCTGAAATGGAGTTTGAAATAAAACGGTCATGCTCTGGAAGCTACATAATATAGCTCTCACACTAGATAGAATATTTTTTCTCCCTCAAATAAAAGAGAGATAATGTATATGAATATGAAACACAAAGAGGGGAGATAGAATTTTTTTCAGTGATTAGGGATTTTATGCTAAAATTTTCCCACATGTGCTCCTGAAAAATTGCATTTAAGCTAAATTCTGTAAGGTGAGTAATTCTCCCTTTTATATACAATATCATTTTGGAGATATTTCATCTCTCTGGGCCACAGTTTTCTTATGTATAAAATAAAGGGGTAGGAATAGGTATCTTCTGCTTCCTTTAGCTCTAGAACTCTATGACCTTATTTCTGATAAGATTTTCAACTGGCAATAGGTCCCAAAACTTTTGCTTACTTTCTGGGACAAAAGTTAGACATCTGTAGGTAATACTTAATGACACCAGAGGAGTTTCTATTTAAAGAGATTCAGGAGTGATTCTAATTGTGAGGCTTAGTAAAGTGTTGTTCATACAGTGTGACTTGCTTATGCAAACTTAGATAAGTGAGAACTTAAGCATTTCATAGACAGGTGGCTGGGAAATATTTCATACTTCACATTGGTTGAAGTGAAGGCAGAGAGATGGAAGTTACAGTAACAGAAGAACTCTAACATCAGTGATTTATGAGGCAAAAACAAGGTCAACCTGGCAATGAGTGGGAGATGGTGGTGCTGGTGCTGCTGTATATAAGTTTCTAAAATCTTCTGGAAATAATTTTTGAAGTAAAACCAGAACCTGATAAATTTCTTAGGCTAAGGTAAACAAGATGAAAGTTAAACATGAGAGTGGCTCCACTCAGCTGAACTCCTAAACATGGAACTTATGACACCTTCCTTCTGGAATGTGATTGAGCTGCTATTCCACATAGGGTGTTAAGGTTAGCTTTCAATGGCAGCAGAGATTCAAAGAGTAGAGCCAGCTGGTGACTAAGAGGTCACAGTATTTTAGTTAGTCCAGTAGGTATTTTCATCTCAAACTCTAATGTCAAGGTAGCCATCATTTGAACTACTTGGTGATTTCATTACCCTTCTCTCTCATTATTCCCTTTTCCTTATACGCTAAAGTGATAAGCACTGCTATTTTTGCTCAGTGTTCCTTGTGACTTGGGAAATTCCCCCATCATTCCCCTCACTACACAATGAACACATGTCAAATAAATGACCCAACAACATTCTCTGGCTGGAAGCTTCAGTAAATCCCTGTGGAAGAAAATCTTCCAGACTGCCTTTCTCATCCTTATTTCCGTGCCAAGGACAAGGTAAATGAGCTCTCTAAAGTGCTTGTGGTATTAACAGTTATTACCATGATTAATATCTAGTGGAATGTTCAGCTAATATCATGCATCCGCCAACCATTTTTATCTTAATATAGTTGAGATGTCCCAAGTGAAGGGAAATCAGTTTCTCCTGTGAAGACAGAAGACTGTTAAAAATCTTATGATGAAGGAAGGATACTTAGTTGTTTCTAATCTCAAACCATTTATTTTAATATGCTACAAACCATCCCAGACAATTCTTATGAGAATATAGATATAGAAATATCAATGCCCATAATGTGCTCACTATATTTCAAACTTCTTTCACATAAATGATGAGATTTAATGAAATCAGAAGGTTTATGTACATGTCACCACCAATCTAATGCCAGGGGTTATGGAGAGGTACTTTAGGTTTATAATACTTATTTTGGAATATGAACTGATAAATCTGAATGGTTCCTTTCCATGTTAAATTGGTTAGAGCCCATTTTTTTTCATATTTTCTGATAGAAATAAAAGCATTTCAGGGGTAAACTAATTTTTCAATTCATTTAAGATCTGACTAGAGTTCTAGATCCTGAAACATAAATTGGGCATAAACAAACAGAATTTTGTAAGAAAGTCTTATAAATTATTTGATGTACAAAAAGTCTGTATAAATATAACAAAAGTGTTAAATGTAATAGCAGAAGTCTGTTAAATATAACAGTGACAACTAACTAAAATTATCAGCAATAATGGAATAGATGAATTACTGCAATATTTAGTCTAGATATAGTCTATACTTAAAAAAGTCTTCATAGCCTCTATTTGGCTTAATATAACATGATATGCAGTTAAAAAGTTATCTAAGAAGGGGCGCCTGGGTGGCTCAGTGGGTTAAGCATCTGACTCTTGTTTTTGGCTCAGGTCATGATCTCGGAGTCATGAGATTGAGCCCCACTGGACATGAGCCTGCCTAAGATTCTCTCTCCTTCTCCTTTAACACCTCCCCCTGCTCTCTCTCTCTTTGTAAAAAAAAAAAAAAGTTCCTTGGGGCACCTGGGTGGGTGGGTTAAGCATCTGCCTTTGGCTCAGGTCACGATCTCGGGGTCCTGGGATCAAGCCCTGCATCAGGCTCCCTGCTCAGCAGAGAGCCTGCTTCTCCCTCTGCCCCTCCCCCTGGCTCATGCTCCCTCTCTCAAACAAATAAATAAGATAAAAAAATAAAGCTATCTAAGAAAATGAAAAATCTTTCATAAAGGAGTTACAGGCAATATTTCTTGTGGTGAAGTAAATCTTCAAAAAACTATAGTGACTATCAATGTACAGATATACTTCAACAATTATATACCCTATTAATTTTTTTTTAATTCTTTGGCACTTCTGGCCAAAGTGACAGACATCTGAATGTGTTCAAAAGTATTTTTTAATAGAAAAAAATAGATATTCTATTGCAAAACCAAATGATAAATTTATCATTAAAACATATGAGGTTACTTTAATTGAAATGATAATAATGCTATAAATGGTAAAGAATACAATATAGAATCAAGAATTAACCAATAAATGACAAATGGACATACAAATACACAAGTTGGTACTAGCCTCTCAGGAAAGGTAATTTAAAATTACTTATTATCAAATACTACTAGAAATAATTATCTCCTTTCCAGTCAAACATGAAACAAATAATTTCTTGTTATCTTAAATTTAACCGAAATTTATGTTTTAGTTTTGGCTGGTTAATTTTCAGTAAGGTTTCATTGCTCTTCAAATCTAGTCAATTTCTTTTTTCCAAATCCCTCTCAAAATCACAGGATTTCCCATTCCATGACTTCTTACAGTATTTCCACCCAATGGTGAGCAAGGACTTTAAAATATCTCTGGCTTAAACTAAGGGTTTGGTGGTTTCTGAGAGGACTGATAACCTCTACATAAACAGAAATTAGGATAGACCATAGATTTAGAATGGACTCCAAAAGCTGAAACATTATAAAAAGACACAGCTCAGGAGTCAATAGTCATGGCCTGTCTTTGCTTCCTACTGAATATCAGAACAACATGTTGAAAGACATTTGATAATATTTTTAAGAAATCAGAATGCACTTGTACAACATGATGAAATTTATCTCTCAAGCCAAAATATAATGAAATATTAGAAACACTGCCATTAAATCTAGGTTAAGATAAAAATACTATTATCACTGTTGTTTAACACTGTTCTGGAGAATTAGGTGAAGTAATTAAATAATAGAAAGATATAAGATGTATAAAATTGAGAGGCAAAATTATCATAATTTGCAGATGATATAAAACTGGAAAATCTGACTCAACTGAAAACTATTACAATGAGAGAACATTAATGTATCAAATAAATGATGATGATAATGAAAACTTACAGGTGCTTACTATGTACAGCAGTGTTCTACATATATTAACTCATTTAATCCTCTCAATTCTATATAATATCATCATCTCTATTTTATGGACAATAGGAAACAGGTCACATAGCTTGTGTGGTAAAGGTGGGATTAAAAAATTTGAGGCTGTATTCTTAACCACTACACCAAATCAAACTGTTTGTAAAATCTTTCTGTTGGTATTTAAAAAACAGCTAGAAAATATAATAAAATAATAAGATATCATTATACTAGCAACAGAATTATAATAGCAACAGAAAAGTTAACATAGAAATAATCCTATCACAAAATATGCAAGAAAACTTTAAAATGCCACAGAGGAACTTAAAAAGTAGACAGGAAGATGTACCTTGTTTTTGTAAAAAATAAAACTCAATATCATATGCCAGTTTTTTCCTACTTATTTGTAAATTTAATTCAATGACAATATAAATACCAAAATGATTTTTTTTTCCCCAAGGGAGGGAGAAAAAAAGACAAGCCAATTCTACTATTCATGTAGAAACAGTGGCAAATGTGTGATATAATTATAATTTTAATAACCTCTTGGTCCTGGAAAATAAATAACCTGAATGAGATGAATATAACTGAAAATAGATTCAGAAATAGACATAAATTCATGTGAGAATCCAGTTTACCATAAGGGCATTTATAATCAATGGGAACCATTTATTCAAGTAAACAAATATGTTATTAACCTTAGACTCATTCAAATATCTATTTGAGAAGTATAAAAGTTTAAAATGTATTAAGTCAAGTCTGTCCGGACTCTATCTACTCTTTGTTAAGTATTTTTTTTTTTAAAGATTTTATTTATTTATTTGAGAGAGAGAGAATGAGAGAGAGCACATGAGAGGGGGGAGGGTCAGAGGGAGAAGCAGACTCCCTGCCGAGCAGGGAGCCTGATGCGGGACTCGATCCAGGGACTCCAGGATCATGACCTGAGCCGAAGGCAGTCGCTTAACCAACTGAGCCACCCAGGCGCCCTCTTTGTTAAGTATTTATTTTACTTAATTTCTGTAGGACCTCTGAACAATAATTTATAATTTGGATAGATGTGTTCTGGAATAATATCAGCTTAACAAGAGTTTCTAGTTCCTCATTTTGGCTTTGGGGGAATGAAGAAAAATAACCTTTAGGAATGATTCTCTAGCAGATGTAAGAATGCTGCAGATAAAAGCTGCCTTTTCTTTTTTCATTATGCACCTTACTTTCTTAAATTCTGTGTTACCATCTGTATAAACCAGGTTAACAAGCTGAATTTTTAGCAGATTTACTTCTAATATGGCTTGTTTATTTATTTTGCATATTTAATAGGATGTCCTGGAAGAAAAGCTGGAGAAAAACAAGGACATTTATACTTTGGGACTGTGAAAATGATTAGACTCACTGAATCCTATATATAACAACTGGGCCTGTTGTTGCTAGCCTTTCGACAGACTTGTGCCAGAATCCATTTCTCTTTAAATGCCATGGAATGTCATTGATACGTGAAATGACAACCCTGAACTCTGACGTTGCATAACGAAGACCTCAGTGCAGGACCCCAGATACTCCTTAGCAAGTTGGAATTGTGCTATCTGTGCCCATCACTCTTCATGAAGAAAATATATTCTATGGAAAAACATTGCTACAGGAACTGCTTCATATCAATACTGAATTAAATCAGGCTGAAAAGGAATAAATACTGTCACCAGCATACTTTCCAAGCAACTGCAATGTGGATATGTTAACGCTGTGTCAAAGCATCATCTGTCCTGATGTCTGTAGGGAAGTATGCCATCGTCTCGATCAGATCAGCTGCTAGCTTGGGCCAGTCCTAAGTAGGATGCTCTACCCTGTATCATGAGAATTGTTATTTTCACCAAAGGTGACAATAATTCATATTTATTTTCTTCTTTTGTGTTTCTCATCAAGAAATCCACCCCCAACACCCCCCTACTCACAACTTCTAAACATCTCTCTTTTCCTTCTCAAGAACCTTCCCCTCCACCCTGGCTCCCCAATCTTCCTTAATACAAGATTCTCTAGAAATCTCTTGGTGCTCATTCAGTTTTTTATCTGGCTCTGGAAATTTTTTCTGTTCTCGTTTCACTTGCTGTGTTTACAGGGCACTGCTCCATTCACAACAGGTTTGTACATACTGAAATCTCCACATTCAGAGAAGTAGTATTTATTAATTTGATGACTTAGGATGAGGAGACCCATGGATTTCTATAACTCAGAGGAAACAAATATCTTTAATATGTAACTATGATTTTCATTTCCTAGGATAACTTTACAAAACAGAATAGTAAATGTTTAAAAATATAGTGACAAGATATATAACATGTAAATATTTCAAGCTTCATAGAGCTGCAGTGAAACAATTAGATTTTTTAAATGAGAAAAGTAGGAAGGGTCACCGAGAAAAAACAATGATAAACATGCATCACTAATTTAGTTTGTTGACCTGGAAATAAAGAATTAGCCTTGAGTTATTTTGTTACATCTATTTATTTATTGTTTCATTCCACAAAGGAATTGAGAGTTTGGTTCAGTTTACCCTTCTAAACAATCTAATACATATTTTTATCCCTTCCTAGTATATTTTTTCCATCTGCCAAAATAGTTTTCTGGTGTGCTGAATTAAATTACACCCAAAATTTGGAACTGATATGCTGTGGGAAAGGAAGTTTATATAAAATGATAACAATCTTGCTAACTCTGGACTTAAGCTTGTCTTAAATAACACTTGAGACTGGAAAATGAACAGCATGGTTGTAATGGGGGCAAGGCTGGGGCATTGCTGATCTTTCCCTTCATCTGACCTGATTTGTTCTCAGCTACCTTTCAGCATGCACCCTCAATTAGTAAGCTATTTTGAAAAGATGCAGGCAACACTACTAGGAAATGAAGATTGAAAACTTCTCTGTAACTGCAAAGCCCTTAACAAATTAAATCATCAAGTGCTTGGGATGCTAGATGCTCAATGAGTGTTTACTGAATGAATAAAACTTAGTCAAAAGTTTCTTAAAATGAAGAAGAAAAAAGGAAGAGTAAAATTAAAGTGTTTTTTTAAATCATTACTTTTGATCTTGGCTTTTCCTTTATCCCTTCCAACCTTTCTCTTGCTTCTTTACATTTCTTCTCTTGAAGAAAAACTTTTTGTTCATATTTTTCAGTTTTCAGGGGGGGATAACATTTTGTCACTTTCAATTCCTGATGCTGTCCATGTTGTATGACAACTGTGTTTATGCTCATATATACTCATATGGTGGTACCCTGTAATTATCACTTTAATCATGACACACTTTCTGAGTTGATTTAATAGGGTTTCCTTTTACTGATTTCAAGTGGGAAAATACCATAAAGTGTTAGTAGGGAACATAAGTTTTTTGAGTCCTGGATGAGTTTCTTACTCTAATTTATTTCCACATGAATGGCCTTTGAAATTCCACTGTAGGTCAGTATCTCTGATTAGGAACTGCTTTCACAAAGCAGAACAAGGGGTGGAGGAGCGAGAGAGATTTTTAAGCAGTAAAGACAAAAAAAAAAAAGACGCTCAGAGACTGAATAGGCTGTGATTGCTGAATAGTGAAAACAGGTGGTGGTTTTGGTTCATGAAAGGTAACTTGCCAAAAGAGGTTAGACATAAATAACTAGAGTATAAGTAGATTAATATAAAAAATACACAAAGAATCAATACAAAAAATAACACCATAACCATAAATATGAATGTTTTATCATTGAGGTTTTTTCCCATTATGAATGAACATTCCTGTTTACCTACAAAGTCATGAGAAAATTGTACGCACATATCATGTTAAGAATCACCCAAGGACCTTAGTAAAAACGTAGATTCCAGGAGCCAACCTTCAGAGAAATGATTTAGTAGGTATTTGTGGAGTCTCGAATATGCATTTTCAATAAGTATTATAGAGGATTTTGGAGACCATTCTTCAGATATGTTGTCTTACAGGAAACAGAGTAAAACACTGGATAATTTGAATTAACCTTTTGTTAATTCACTCAAAAATAATGATTACTAGGTACTATTTATTGATATACCAGGTATGTAGGGATTGGAGATACAGTGGAAAAGAAGACAAGCATATAATATATAAATATGTAAATATAAATACCATGCATTCTATGAGGAAAATTAGATAGAATGCCTGATGAATAAGGAGCTGTGACTAAGCAATTGAGGGCTTTGTTCAACGGAGAGTTAACTGGTATAACCTTATTTGTGGTAATTAATTCAACTAAATACACATATGTTGAGAACACACTATTTCTTAGACACTGAATTAGGCCCTGGGGGTCGAGAGATAAGAATGGTTCTTTCCTCAATGTACCCATAAACTATTAGAGAAGAAAATATGTTATTATTTTAAGTTACAATACATCAACCATTATGCTAAGCCATCAGGACACAAAAATGAATAAGACACAGTTCTTACTCTTCAGGATTTCTCCTAATAAAGGAAATGAAGGCAGATACAGAGAACTTAAGGTAGAAGTATGTATGAGGTATTCCTAAAACTAAAAGAAATCTAAAGCATAGAAAAATATGAGGGAACGATACTGATGGAAGAACGTGGTAAAGCAGACAAGGGAAAGATCATGCAGGGCCTTGTAGACAGGAGTCTTGATAAGAATTTTGGTTAAAAAAGATTATTTTGAGAGTGGGCCAGAATCCAATATGGCTGGTGTCCTTCTAAAAAGGGAAATGAGAAATTTGGATACACAGACAGACATTCAGAGGGAAGTTGATGAGGGAGAAGATGGCCATGTGACTGGAAGGATGCATTTACAAGCCAAGGAACACCACGGATTATTGGCAAATACCAGAAGCTAGAAGAGGCAAAGATTCTCCCCATGAGCCATTAGAGAGTACATGGATCTTCTAACATCTTGCTTTTGGACATTTAGCCTCTAGAAGGGTGAGATGATGAATTACTGTTGCTTTAAGTATAATAATAATAATAATAATAATAATAATAATAATAATAAAAGACTATGCTAGTTTAAGCCTGAAGAATAGAGAGGAACAAGAATGGATGCAGGAAATTATTGTTAGGAAAGCAGGTAAGAGATGATGGCAAACTTGACTAAAATGATGTCATGAAAGACAGAAGTGAACAATATTTATGAATATGGCTTTTTGACTGATTGCATTTGGAAGAAAAGGTAGGAGTCAAGTATGAATCTTGTTACTGACTTGAGTAAGTGGAGAATGATAATGGTGGTTACTGATATATGGATTTTTGGAGGAGGAGCAGCTTTAAGGGGGAAAAATAAATTCAGTTTTGGACATGTTCAATTAGAGGTTACTTGTGAAACATCCAAGTGGAGTGTTGAGTAGGCATTGGATATATAGGTCTTCTAGAGCTAACAAGAGAAGCTGGAGCTGCAGCTAATAACTGGAAGCCATGGTAACTACATGATGTAAGTATAGAATACTGTGTAATATCTTTCTTGTGAGAGAACAGAAGGAGGCCTACACAGAACCCTGAGGAATGTCATATTTAATGACATAAAAGGACAGGTGGAGACAGTGAAAGATAATGAGTAGAGGTAACAGAAAGAAAACAGGAGACTGGGGTGTATGCAAAAACTCAGGAAAACTGGGAAGAGTTAAATGTCCTGAAGGTTCTTAAGAGATCAAGGAAGATCAGGGCTGAAAAAAAATATTTTGTGACTTTTATCAGGGGGATGGAGAAGGTAGAGCACAAAGTGAAGTGAGTATAAGAATAAGATAGGTGTCAGGGCGCCGGGGTGGCTCAGTTGGTTAAGCGTCTGCCTTCAGCTCAGGTCATGATCTCAGGGTTCTGGGACTGAGCCCTGCATGGGGCTCCCTGCTGAGCAGGGAGCCTGCTTCTCCTTCTCCCTCTGCTATCCCCCCCGCCCCCCGCTTATGCTCTCTCTCTCAAATAAATAAAATCTTAAAAAAAGAATAAGAGAGGTGTCATAGAGGGTAAGATACATACATTCTGCGTGTCTCTACATAATAGAATAATTAAGTCATGTAAATAAAAAACTATTGAAGAATGGTGATATTCTCTATCTTTAGATCTACATGCATGTAATCGAGATAATAATGTGATTAATCTTGCAATCATTATTCCTTTTTTAAGGATGTGAGGAATTTATCACCAAGAATTTAAGAATTTGCCCAGGCATTTTAATTCAGCTCTCAGGTATAAATAGCTAATTGAATAATAACTGAATAATCTGGTAATCTCCTGATTATGGTAAATGGCTTAAACTCTAATGACATTTTTATAAATGATAAACAGAAGATTAATTATATGTAAAGAAAACAATCAGCTATACTATTAAATACTGAGGAATAACAAGTAGCATAGATTTCAAAAATAGCAAGCCTTTATCCATTAAACTTCACTTTCTTTAACATGATGGTAATAGATACAGCTTTTCTATGTAGTTTTAACCCAAACAGTCCTTGATGAAGTGTCAGATTCTGATAGACTACTCAATGTCAGTTGTTCACTTCCTTAACTTCAGAAAGAAGTTCTCATTAGCTCTATCCAACTTGGAGGAGTTCTCTCTTTGACTAACAGAAATAAAACCTGACTTAGTTTAGAGAGAGATCAAAGAAATTCTCTCTCTGATGATTAGCTCTGCTTAGGGATGACTGTTCATATCAAGATTCTCTTTTAAACATTAGACAGACTTCAGAAATCTTGCTGGTGGAATTACTGTCCTCTCAACTAACTAAGGCATTTCTTGCCAAAGACTAAGAGCTTCCACTAACACCATTCTTCTCAATATAAGGAGTCAAAATTAGTTAAAATACAGAACAAATAAAATAACTGAAGTTCATAGAGTACAAGGATATATCTCCCTGGCTTTGCCCTTTCTCAGCAACTTACATAGCTTTATTTTATAAGTATGAAGTTATACATTTCCCCCTATGGTATTTATGACAGAGTAGAACATATTTTTGAAATGGCAAAACTCATCATTTAAATAAAAAATGTAATAAAAATTAAATACAACTTGCACACATAATATGATGATGTCACTAACAAGGAGAAAGGATTTCTGGTAGGCTTAGACTATAGAATTCAAGAAAGGCATATTCAAAGCAAAAGATGGTTGGATGCATGATTAGAATAACTACATTAAGTTATTAAAAATATAACTTCAGGTCTGTGTATTTAAGAAATCCTTTATTTTATTGTGAATAATTTCAACTACCCAGCTTCTTTAAACTCTTAAGAACTTAATATCCATAAAGTTACAAATCTTGTATTATTGTAAAATCTTGGCCTCTATATATCAAATACACCAGAACATTAACAGTAGAACTCCATGTGTTGCAAATTCTCTTGTTAGCAGAGGAAATGTGACCTATTCTGGTGAATGGGCTCTTTATCAAAGTTCAGTATGCATTAGAAAGAATAAGTAAAATTAGATAAATATGCAATATTATTTTTATTTTCCATACACCTTTTATTAGAGTGGTTTGAGAGTGCTCATGGTGATGAAAAGGGAATTCTTGATGTCCTTTACTTACATAAACCCTATTTTTCAAAGGCTGATTGAAATAAAATGAGTTGATAAGGACAACTGATAAATACCTAGTCTGTGTAAAGCATTATGCATATGTTAAGAAAAATGCCCACTTTAGCTGTACCTCATACATTCTGATATGTAGGGTTCTCATATTATTTTCTAGATACTCTAGAATTTTCATTTGGAATTTCTTCCTTATCTGAAGAATTAAGAACTTGTTCAATTTTTTTTGGTTTATTTTTAATTTCTAAGTTGTAAGAAGTTATTTTTATTTTTATTACCTTCCAGTTTCACTAAATAATGATCTGAGGAATGTTGTCTGTGTTATTTCCACTTCTTAAAATTTATTGAAATTTACTTGTGGCCTAAAATGTGGTCCTTTTTTTTTTTTTAAGATTTTATTTATTTATTTGACAGAAAGAGACACAGCAAGAGAGGAAACACAAGCAGGGGGAGTGGGAGAGGAAGAAGCAGGCTTCCTGTGGAGCAGGGAGCCTGATGCGGGGCTTGATCCGAGGACCCTGGGATCATGACCTGAGCCGAAGGCAGTCGCCCAATGACTGAGCCACCCAGGCACCCCTACAATGTGGTCTTTTTTTTTTTTTTTGGTCAAGGCATAATGATCACTTGAACAGATTTATTTCTGAGTACAGATGTATAACAATATCTTAAAAATAACATCTGTCCAATAAGTATTATACAGATACAGCAACAGGAATGTCTTTTCATCACATGTAGGTGGTAGTAATATGAAGACTTAAGAAGAACTGGACTTAGATCTATTTTGTAAAAGCTGCTGATTCTATGATATTTTGAATCTCAAAATGACAATGGAAGACAGTAGGTAAAAGTACAATATAGTAGCTTTCACTGTGGTGATGCTGTGTACTCTCAAAAATAATCTAAATCTGACAAAAAAAAGTATATGTAACCAAACAGAAAACAACAAATTAAATGATAAAAGTGACCTTTGAAAACACACAGTCACTCACATTCACAATAGTTCTACTGGATTCAAGAGACCTAATGTCTCTGATATACTTTTTCTTTAGTACGTCTATAAATTTCTTGAAGAGTTGAAAAATTGCACATGTAATCCTATTGCTTTTTAATCTTGAGACTGAATTAGTAACTCTTTTTTAAATAAATTCATCAACAATTCAATGGTGGTGATGAGGCATGGCCAAATATCTCAATGGAAGAATTCTAAGAATTTCACACCTTCCCCAAATCTTACAGTCAAAGCACTAAGTTATAATGGTGACTCCCCTTCCAATCATTCCACTTAATGTTTAAACATTTACCTGAATAGAGGGGGCATAAATATATATATTTATACATATTATATGAGCACAGCAGAGCCTTGGTAAATAATTCATCTCAGAATAAGGCAAGGAAAAAAAAAGATTCAGCTTGGTTCAACCATGCTTCACTCTCACTTGGGTGTACATCGTTAAGCATGGACATACTGAAAATAAAGACCAAAGAACAACTAAAGAATGAAATTTGCTCTTTTAAAATGCAGACTAGGGAAAGGATAAGAAGAAAAGGTCGGTAAAGGACATTGGTAGTTACATAAATTATCCACATACCCTACAGAGACTTTGGTGGTGAGAGACAGAAGTTTTGTTACAAATTGAGAATCACTACATACGTATTGTCCCTCTATAGCAGAGAAAATAATCGTCGAGATTAACTTTCATAGCTTGTATCACAAAAATTTTCCCCAATAAAGAAAATTATTAATTTAATGCACAGTACATATTTTTCAAACCTTAAATGTTCCCTTGAGTGTGTAATTTTCCATTCCTTTCCCATTCCTCTCCCCATCCCAATTCCCTATAGCTTAAGCTAATCTTCAACATAACATGTCACTAATCCATCTATTTTCAACCTACTAGTTCATTTATCTATTATAAGTAGGAATTTCAAAATATATTGTTTTAATAAATGCATTTCATTCTATTGTCAGTTACATATCTTTATATATATATACTTTTATACAAATACATATATATATTTACACATAAATTTATCTACCTATATATTTTTTAAACTAATAAGCTGTGGTTGGAATCGTGAAGCAGAATCTTAGCTATTTAAGGAAAAGCTGATGGGAAAGACATTGGCACTAGATGAAATAATTCTTTTGGCAATTCTCTAGTAGTTTCCAGATCAAAATAGTATTAAAACTAAGAAGTAAATGTCAAAGTGAAATCTTAAACTTAAATTACTGAAGTAAAACTGCCAGAAAGATTCCTTCTTTGGAGAGCCAGTCTTCTTCTCCCTTACTCCTCTTACTGTTTGTAGTGACTTCTAAATGTAAAGTGATAGTAATAAAGTTAGCATAGCTGAGCAGAAATGGAATACCAGGATATCTCTTCTTTTGTACATATTATTTAGATACAGAAGACTGTCGTAAAATTCTTGGGTGGTTTTCAAAGTTGAAACCTTTAATCTTTAATTATTAAACATGTAATAATAATTTTACCATTTTTGAGTGCTAATCACGTATTAGACACTGAACTAGGTACTTTACATATATCATTCTTAAAACAATTCTGCAAGGTAGGAATTATTATAATTAGGCCTGCTTTTACAAACAGGAAACTAGAACAGTTATAAAGATTATAAGATTATAAAACCAAAGGAGCAGGGTGAAATTTAAAACCAAGTCTATGTAACAGCAAACCTCATGCTTTTTCTACTACAAAGGGTCTACTTCAGGGAATAAATATGATAGATGTGTGTATAAATTAATGTTAATTAGAGTTCTCCTCTCACAGCTGTTTCCAAGCTTGTAGTCTACTAGTCAGAGTGCAGTTTATGTTTCAATTTTAATTTTTTTTTTAAATTTATTTGAGACAGAGAGAATGAGAGAGAGCGAGCACATGATAGGGAGGGTCAGAGGCAGAAGCAGGCTCCCCACTGAGCAGGGAGCCCGATGCGGGACTCGATCCAGGGACTCTAGGATCATGACCTGAGCCGAAGGCAGTCGCTTAACCAACTGAGCCACCCAGGCGCCCTATGTTTCAATTTTAAAAAGCCATTTTTTATCTGTTTAGAATTTGACATGGATATATAATATGTGCATATATTCTTTTGTATCTGCTTTTTATTATATTAAACATTTAAATCTGAACCAAGAAGGCTCCAATAAACAGAAGGATAGAAAAGGGGGACAAAATTTCAGGTAAAATGTAAAAAAAAAAATTAAAATATTTTGAATAAAGAATTCTATAAATATAAAATTCTGACAAAATAGATTACTTTAAAAAAGAATTCTGATAAATAGGTATGGTATTTAAATGGATAATTTTAAGAAACCCATAAAGTTACAATAATTGACTTAAGAATGATCAAATATCTCCCTAGTTAAAAGACAATAGGCTCAGATGGTTTTACAGACAAATGTTCATCATCATTAGCCATCAGGGAAATTCAAATTAAAACCACATTGAGATACCACCTTACACCAGTTAGAATGGCAAAAATTGACAAGGCAAGAAACAACAAATGTTGGAGAGGTTGTGGAGAAAGGGGAACCCTCTTACACTGTTGGTGGGAATGCAAGTTGGTACAGCCACTTTGGAAAACAGTGTGGAGGTTCCTCAAAAATTTAAAAATAGAGCTACCCTATGACCCAGCAATTGCACTACTGGGTAGTGAAAAGAAGGGCCATATGCACCCCAATGTTCATAGCAGCAATGTCCACAATAGCCAAACTGTGGAAACAGCTGAGATGCCCTTCAACAGATGAATGGATAAAGAAGATGTGGTCCATATATACAATGGAATATTACTCAGCCATCAGAAAGGATGAATACCCAACTTTTACATCAACATGGATGGGACTGGAGGAGATTATGCTAAGCGAAATAAGTCAAGCAGAGAAAGTCAATTATCATATGGTTTCACTTATTTGTGGAACATAAGGACATTAGGAGAAGGAAGGGAAAAATGAAGGGGGGGAAATTGGAGCGAGAGATGAACCATGAGAGACTATGGACTCTGAGAAACAAATTGAGGGTTTTAGAGGGGAGGGGCGTGGGGGGATGGGTTAGCCCAGTGATAGGTATTAAGGAAGGCACATACTGCATGGAGCACTGGGTGTTATACAAAAACAATGAATCATGGATCACCACATCAAAAACAAATGATGTATTGTATGGTGACTAACATAACATAATAAAATAAAATAAAATAAAAAAGTTTTACTCAATCTACAAGAAACAGATAATTCCTCTTATACAAAATGACTGGACAGTAGAAAAAGGGAAAGAGAAATGCAATCTTTTTTCTTTTTTAAAGATTTTATTTATTTATTTGAGAGAGAAAGAATGCACACAAGTGGGGGGAGGTGGAGAGGGAAAGGGAGAAACAGACTCCCCACTGAGCAGGGAGTCTGCCCTGGGGCTTGATCCCAGGACCCTGGGATCATAACCTGAGCAAAGGCAGATGCTTAACCGACTGAGCCACCCAGGCAGCCCTGAGAAATACAAGAAAAGACTGACAAGGACATACAGAAAGATTGACAAGGACAGATAAGAAAATTATAAATTTATTTCACCTATGAACACAGATGCAGAAATTCACTATTAGTAAATACTAGCAAATCAAATATAGTCAGTATTTTTTTTTGTAGTGACCTAGTAGAGTCGATGTCAGGGATGCAAGGACCACTTAGTATCAGAAATTTTAATGATGTTACACATTATCATATTAAAGGAAGAAAATGGATACTAATCAATCCTTTCCAGTTGAATAAGTATTTGGTAAAATTCAACACTCATTCATGATAATCACTCAACTAAGAGAAAAAAGAAAGGGAAAAATTTCTGTATAAAAAATTACCCATCATCCAAATAGAGTATTTATCAAAAACATCAAACCTAGTTGTGAAACTAGAAGCATTTTCATGAAATTTAGGTACAAACAAATCTATCCACTCTCATAACTTCTAGTTTATTTTATACTAGAGGTCTTGTCCAATGCAATAGGACAAAAAAAAAAAAAATCAAAGATGTAATCATAAAAGTTGTAACTAGAAAGATATTTTATATATATTTATATGATTGCATTAGCTTCTTAAACATCCAAGAGAATCCACAATCTAATAGATTTAAAAAGAGAATCAAATTCAAAATACTTGGTATTTACTCAAAGGAGTTAAAGACTTTGGTCTACACAAAAATTGCACATGGATGTTAAAGAAGCTTTATTTATAATTGCTAAAATTTAGAAGAACTAAGATGTCCTTCAGTAGGTGAATGGTTAAAAAACTGGTACATCCAGACAATGAACCACTATTCAGCACTAAAAAATGAGCTATTAAGACATGAAAAGACACAGAGGAAACTTAAATACATATTATCAAGTGAAAAGTCAATCTGAAAAGGCTATATACTATATGATTCCAACTCTGTGACATTCTGGAAAAGGAAAAACTATGGAAATAGTAAAAAGATCTGTGTTCTTAGTGTTTGGGAGAGAGGGCAGGATGAATAGGTAGAACATAGTGGATTTTTACGGCAGTGGAACTACTCTGTATACCAAAATGATGCATACATGTCATATATATGTTCAAACCCAGATAATGTACACCACCAAGAGTGAACCCTAATGTAAACTATGGACTTTGAGTGATAATAATTATTGTCAATGTAAGTTTATTAGTTGTAACAAATGTACCACTCCGTGGAGGATATTGATAATGAGGGAGGCTATGCATGTGTAGGAGCAGGGAGTATGTAGGAAATCTCTGAGCTTACTGCTCAATTTTGCTGTAAACCTAAAACTGTTCTTAAAAATAAAGCCTCTTAAAAACAGAAGATCAAACAAGTTTGCTAAGGATAAAATGAATCTTAAATACATAATAATCTTTCTATTATACCAGTAATAATTAACTAGAAAACATAATAGCATAAAAGCTATAATGCATAAAACTAATAATATAATATATTTATTCTTCATTATGGACAACTAACAATTGTTAAATCCACATGTTCAAATTAATTTCTACCTCCTTCTATGGTCTTCTTTAATCAGTAAATGAAAACACCAAAACACCATCCTTCTAGCCTAGGTCAAAAACTATGGAGTTATCCTCGATTCCTCTCTCTTTTATATCTCACATTCAATCAGTCAGCAGCATCTGTTAGATTTGTTTTCAAAATATATCTACTTATCATCACCTCCACTGTTAGACCCTTGGGTCCAAACCACCATACTTTCTCCTTAGTCTCTGTTTTGCCTTTGTCCTTCTATAGTCTCCTTTCCATGTAGTAGCCAAAATAATCTTTTCACATGTAAGTCAGATCATGTCACCATTCTGCTCAAAACCTTACAATAGCTTCTCATCTCATTTGGCATAAAGTCAAAGTCCTAAGGTTTATACAAGATCTCACCCATTGATATTGCTCTAAGTTTATTACTTTCTACTCCCCTCTTCACTCATTCCATTCTATACATAGTCTCCTTACTGGTCCCCTACAAAGTATGTTACCATCATTGCACTTGCAAGATGGAACATTTTTCCTCAAGAAATCTATACAGCTCATTCTCTCACTTCCTTTAGGTTCTCTTCTTAAATGTCTCATTATCAGCTTGACTTTCTTTGAGTCCCTCATATAAAATAGTAATGCTTTAATGTTCTACCAACTCCTCATCCTTGACATTCTCTATCTCCCTTATTATTCTTTATTTTCCTCAGTGGCACTTATTCCCAAGTAACACACCAAGTGTTTATTTTTTTTTTTCTTATTGTCTGTATATCCTCCATTAAATGGAGATTCTATGAGGACAGGTACTTTTTTTACCCCATTGTTATATTTCCAGCAACTACAACAATGTCTGTTTTGTAGTATGTATTCAAAAATAATATTGAAAAAATAATGTGTTGGTTTTTATGCCATTCATTATATTTTCCCTTATGGTTGAAACATATAAAAAGAAATAAAACAGGGTGCCTGGGTGGCTCAGTCGTTAAGCGTCTGCCTTCGGCTCAGGTCATGATCCCAGGGTCCTGGGATCGAGTCCCACATCGGGCTCCCTGCTCGGCAGGAAGCCTGCTTCTCCCTCTCCCACTCCCCCTGCTTGTGTTCCTGCTCTCGCTATCTCTCTGTCAAATAAATAAATAAAATCTTAAAAAAAAAAAAAAGAAATAAAACAAGTTCTAAAGAAAAGTGAACTAAACCTTGAATATTCTTCAGATAGAACATTTCATGTAAATAATGTAGTATATTTTTCTCTTCCATTTCTTAGTATTGCTGTTGTTAGGGATAACATATCTGATTTAAGAGTACATACAAAAGTTTGTCTTGTATCACAAAGCTTTAGTGAATTGACTTACCATCATTAGGAATACAAAAAGGAATTTGGATTTTGTCAGATTCAAGCTATTAAACCATTTAAACAAAAATCTCATTTCACTGAAGGATGTAGGGGAAAGTATTTATTTAAACTTCCTCAAGTTTAAAATAAAAAGCAATTTTTCCTAGGTAAAGTTGACTTTATCACAAAATGAAAGTCTCATATTTTTTGAACTGTTAATATTCTTTTCTGATCTTTAAAAATCAACAATATCCCAACCATTTTGTTTCATTCAAGAATTAGAATGCAGTAGACAAATAGCATAGAATATGACTGACATCAGTGAGAATGGCAGAATAAAAATGTCATAAAAACTGCTCCTCCAGAAAAACAATGAGACCACTGGCAAAGATTATCAAAATAAACGTTTTCAGAACTATGGAAATTAAAAAAGAAATCCATGGCAATCTGAGGAGTGCATATTTAAGAGAATCAGCTGAATCTTAGTAAGAATGTGAGCTTTGTTTTAATTTGCCCTACTCTCATTTCCCTCTTCTCAGCTCCACCATCAGCTTGAAACCAACAGTTCCATAAACCAGCAGGCCAGCAATCTCTGGAAGGGGCAGAATGTTTTAGAGCTCCCCAGAAGAACCATTTCAGGGAATTGTGATTATTTGACTTGTCTGCCAGTTCTCTAAAAAACCTTTCTTCACAGTGGTTGTCTTTATTGGACCTGATTCAGAGCTGTCTCAAGCAGTCTTTTTTTGTCAAAAACATTTATTATTTGTCAGAAACAGTCATCAGTGATTGTTTAATATTGCAGTTGTTGGAGGAGGCCATAACCATAACAACTGGAGTAAATAAGAAGCTAACAATAAAAGTTTAAAATTAAGGTTAAAAGCTGAAGAAGGCGATGTCTACATGGGGCTTTAAAAGCTCCAACATGTTCCTGGGAATTTAGAAGGCTATCCACGCATATGTAAGACTGTTTGCATGCTCTTCTAGACCTGAGAAAGCCTTAATCTCTCATCTGTGGCTTACCTCAAGGTTCTGAACAAGCAGGAAGCAAAGGCTAAGGCAATATAGACTGCTGCCTGAAATGTTAAATATGTGCCCCAACATGCACACAGAGCTCTTCACCAAAGGCTGGAAGACTTACTGAGTACAGAAACTTAAGGATATCTTTTGAGTACAGAAACTTAAGGATATCTCTGTCTAAAAATTAGCTGACCATTAAGATAACTAAGCAGTGATCATAGCTGACAAAGAATATAAACTATACAGGTTTAGTTCAGAAAAGCCACTAAATAAATAACAACCACCACCATCATAACAAACAGCAACAAAACCCCCTGTGGTGGGGACAGAATCTGATTTCCAGAGTTGCCATATTCTATTATTTAAAAGGTAAAGTTCTCAACAAAAACAATTATGAGATGTTGGACTTGCTAGACAAAGACTCTAAATCAGCTCCTTTAAATATGTTCCAAGAACTAAAAGAAACCATGTCTAAAGAAATTAAGGACCAATGTCTCATCAAATATAGAATACTACTAAAGAGAATTAAGGAAAATGAATCAAATAGAAATTATGGAGTTGAAAAGTACGATAAATACAATAAAGTGAAAAATTCACTAGAGGGGCTTAAAAGCAGATATGAATTGGTAGAATAATGATCAGTGAACATAAAGATAGGTCAAGTGAAATTATCCAGTTTAAGGAGCAGGAAGAAAAAAGAATGTATAAAAATGAACAGAGCCTACGCAACTCTGGGACATTATCAACCACAGCCATAAATAGATAATGAGAATTGCAGAAGAAGAGAAGAGAGAGAAAGGGACAGAAAAAAACATCTGAAAAAACAATGGTTGAAAACTTCTAAAATACACTGTAAAACAATCTACACATCCAAGAAGCTCAATTAACTCCAACTAGGATAAAGAAAAAAAATCCACATTTAGATACACCATACTCAAACTGTCAAAAACCAAAAACAGAGAACCTTGAAAGTTGCAAGAGAACAACAACTCATAAATTGGACATCATCAACATTAAAAACTATGTGCTTCAAAGGACATTATCAAGAAAGTAGAAAGATAATGCATAGAATGGGAGATAATAAGTACAAATCATATATCTGATAAGGGGACCTGTATAGAGAATATGTAAGGATCCTGGGATTATGACCTGAGCCTAAGGCAGACACTTAACCAACTGAGCCACTGAGGCACCCTTGTCTTTCTCTATTTTTGTAATTCTTCCTTTGCTTCTGTAATTCTTTTAGCATATGACAAGTTGAGATACTACAATTACATAGACAAAATGTGAAGCTTGCTACCTGAAGGAATATATAGAACAATCTTCTTAACTGTAAAACTAAATAGACATAAAGGTTTTCTAAAGTTGCATAAATACAATCATATATTAGAAAATAGTTATATTAAAAGGACATAAGTGATAACATTATTATGAGCAATAATTATGCTACAGTACATTTTTAACAAGTCTTCCTTCAGAGTTTGTAAATTAAATCTGCAGATACATACCAAATCTGTTTTTGGAGGATCTGGACACTCAGTGGAGAAAAAAGGTGTTGAACTTCTGACTCCACTGCTATCAGGAGTTGGCTTTGGAGGTTGAGCATGCTGTCTGTAAGTAGCACTTTTAGGAGTCCAACAAAACAGGTTGATTGATTCTCGCACACAGCGTTCAATGTCAATTTCTAGATAGGAATTTTTTTTAAAAAAGCAAACATTTAGAATTTGAATTGCTATGTCATGTAAAAAACACAATCTTTCCTAAATGCATACATCCAATATGGCTAAGATGATAACCAATTAGAAAAGATGTCAGTGAAAATATAATGTAGATTTTAATCAGCATATATATGACTACAATGGTGGGAGTATTTTATATTATTATATACCTATATATAGACATACATTTACAAATGTGAATATATATACATATATTTTTTGTATATTTTATTTGGTATTACATATATACACACATACGTATATGTACATACATATATATATACACAGTAGATATGTTTGGATATTTCAGTATATCATTATTTAAACATCATGGAATATAACACATCTTATTTAAGAATTGGCCTCATTTACTCTGATAATATGTTCAATTTTTCAAAGTAAAATAGAGGTTGGGGAGGGGAAGGCTAGAATTTGGAAGTGGACAGGCAAAAGATTCACTCCACCATGACTTCCAGTAAAGTATACTAAAAGTTTTATTTTTGCCTATCAAAGGAGATATAAAATAAATAGGGCAAATTTTATTAAAATATCAATTCTCAATTTTTAAAATAATTTACTGAATTAAGTGAAGAAAGGTGTAAGTGAAGTTTCACATATAGAAAAATTGCATGCACTTGGTTAAAATGATAAAAAGAAAGGGTCCATTGATTTGAGCAATGGTAAATATAGTGAAATGTATTTTTTAAAAAGCTCTATAACACTATTAACTTGACACTCCACAAAGAGAGGAACCTAGACACCAACTAGAAGAAAAATTAAAGTTCAAGATAGGTTCTCTAATCCATTTAAGAAGGAAGAGAAATGCTCAATTCATTTTAGAAAAATTCCAATTAATATGGTTAAGATAAAAATTTGAAGCTAAAGAGAGAAAACCCTGTCATTTAAAACAAAGTTGATTCATTTAACACTGTTAATCTCCAAAGGAAGAATTTCAGACCATAGGTTTTGCATCTGCAGGGCTCAGATCAGTCTGACACATTTGTCACCCAGTAAAAGCTTGAAGTCAAGTCAATGATCCAGATCAGAGGTTGTAGTTCAGTCATTAAATCACTAGCAATGGAAAAGTCTGTTGTATCTGCTTCCAAAACATCCTACCAATACCATAAAAGGTTTCCAGTGAATCTTGAGAATTTACTGGCATCCACCCCAATTCCACCCTGATTATTAGTACTGGCAGATATCCCATTCTCCATTCACTTGACCTATGTCACCTCTCCATCTCAAAATCCTTCCAAAGTCCTTTGTCATAACTAAAATATTATGCAAAAAGTACTTTGTAAACTGTACATCAAAATATGCAATTATTCTTATAAAGTAATCTCTTATCCTAGGGCACTACTGTTTTTTTCTTTTGCATTATAATTTTGATTAATGCATTGTGAATGAAGCATGTAGTACCCCAGATTATAGTTTCTTAGGTTTGATTCCAAGCTCCATAAAGAACTTTGTGACTCTGAAAAAAACAACTTCTCTAAATCCTGACTTCTTTATCCTCATCCATTACTATCATATCTCTCAGAAAAAGTGAACTATTTCCAAAATAATAAAACACATCTCATATTTCATTTGGGCCAGAATAGGTGGAAAATACATCTCTCCTGAAGACTTCTATACTTTTGCTCCAATGGCTTTGAACTGCTCCCAAGATCTAGTGAACAATTGTTGTCCTGGCACTTCTCTTTACTATCGTCTAATTCCCTTCAGCTCTCCCCTATATTTGATCCCTAATTTGAGAGACAAGACATTATTTACTATTTTTTGATTTACTCCAACATTTTGGCGGACTGCATTTTCTAGCAGCTTCTGTGAAAGGGTGCACAGAAGGCAAATCATTTTGAAATCTTCCATGTCTTTTAATATATTTATTTTGCCCTTGACTGATAGAGTAGGCATAGCATTCTAGGGTTGAATTTTTTCCCTTCAGAGTTAGGCAAAATAGTGCTCCATTGTCTTCTTCTGAGAAGTCTGATATGATTCTGAATTGAAATCATTTGCATGTGATTTTCCCATTTTCTGTAAACTTTTAGGATCCCTGGTGTTCTGAAATATCACAAGGATATATGTAAATATGTTACTTCATTATGCTATTTGGTGGTCCTTTTGTAATCCTTCACCTAACAGAGAAAGTTCTTGTTTGACGTCTGTGGTAATTTCTTTCTTTTTTCCTCTTCTCTCTTATTTAAAAAAAATCTTGAACATCCTGAATTTGTTTTCTAATAATTTGCCTTTTTTTCTTACTTTTCATCTGTATTTTGGTTTTACTCTCTGAGACTTTTCCTAAGCTTTATCATCTAACTCTTTTATTAGAAAGCTCACTGCATTTCCACATCATTTTTAATTTCCAGTAAATCTTTTTTGTTCTTTGTTACTTAAAAAAAAAATTGATTTGTCATAGTTGCAATACCTTCTCATAATTATCTTTCTGAGGATATTCCTTTATTCAGTTTGTGTTGGTCTATGTGTTTTAGTTGGAGATTTTCGATCTATGACTCTACCTATTTAAAAGAACAGCATTAAAAATCAGATTGGAAGTTTTGTATATGTGGGCAGTGTTGGTGACTGGTAGATTCACTACTGGGTAGCTTGGAGACACGGTCATTTGTTAGAAGGCCCCTAAGTAAGGTATTTCTCCTCCTGGGGACATTCTACCTCTCCAGAGAATAATTCTCTAATCCATCTAAACTAATCTTTGCCAGCATTGCCCATGGAGAGTTCTGGACGTTCTAACTACATACATCCCCTCACTTCTGCTCTCTGCTATGCTGTTGACTCTGAATTTCAAGATACTTTGATTCTATTACTCCAAAGAATACTCCTCCAAATTTACTGTTCTCATGGTCATTTTTTTTTTTGTAAAACTTGCAAAAGTAAAGATATTTGAGCCACAAACAGTGAAGACTTCTGTCTTTATACCATTTTCCCCTCTATTACACTTCATCTTGTGTTAGGCAATATTATAGTGTCTGGGGACACTTTGAGATATAACTAAGAATAAGCTAAACTAGGAATAATTAGTTTGGTTTAATGGGATATATTTTTGTGATTTGAAGTCACTTCAGGATATTGATAAAAAATTTTCTCCTTGATGAAATTCTAGCCAGATTCCTTTAAGCCCTTTCTTGACTATGCCTCAACTTTGGCTTATAAACACTTGAAGAAAATGCCAGGATAGTCTTTAACAGTTCAAGGCCACATCCCTAGGATGACTGTTCCATCCACCCCCCCACCCCTTTAAGTACCTGCTTGAGAAAAGTCAGGGCTGCGAATATAATTTATTGTTTGTTCCAGGCAACATTAGAAGATAGGGTCTCTGTCTCCCAACCTCTGTGGGAAGGTAGAAACCTAACTTCAGTAAGTGCCAGTTAGCAAACCTAGATGAGTTTCACATGGACCAGTGCCCTCCTTCACACTTTTTGTAATTTTTCACTTCCCTGAATCTTTTGAGCACCTCCTCACCCCCAGTCCCCACCTACTCCCTCATTCTCCCATTAAAATGCCCAGTTACCTCTGTACAAATTGTTCACGCTGGAATCTTCTTTACTGTAACAGTATATTACTGATTAAAACATGTCCTTACCACTTTAACTAGTCTCTGGCTTTGTTCGATGGTACAGTAAAGTTATTGCTCTAGAAATGACTTCCTGAAATACTCCCATCACCCACTATACAGGTGCAGAGGTTGTAATGCAATACAACATGTCCCAGCACCAGAAGTTTATGGTTAGTAGAAATAGTTGAAATATACATAGTCAAAAATCAGACTTAAAAGTTCTTCCAAACTTTAAACACGTAAAGTGTTGTAAGCAGAGAATGTGATTCTCATTGATGCCAGATCAAAAGAGAAATACTCTAGGAATACTTCTAGGAATATAATTGATAATATTACATATACGTTATAACTGCATTAACTTTTTTTATCTCTTATGATAGGAATTTCACAAAATAGCATTTTTGTGTTTGTTGGAAAGAAATCTGTAGGACCACAATAGGATGGTATTACCTGTGTAAAGTCATATGGGTTATGTATTCCCACTATCAATAATAAAAAACAAATTTCAACCAAAACTGCCAATAGAAAAACTATTTTTTGTATAGAAAATATGTACAATTATTGTCATGTGATGAGATCATCAATGAGTATGAAGCAAAAAAGAAGGAAAAAATATAGAGGTATCTGACATTTAATAATTAAAATGTTATTTTTGTTTTGTAATTTGTTATGCTCTCTTTACTCATTCTCAATATTCTTTTAATGGCCTAATTTTGTTATGTAATGTAATCTTCTTAGAGAGGGCCATTTCTTTGTTGTTTAGGCTTCAGGCCCACACAACCTGGATCTTCCCCTATCTTCTAGTGTTCTGCTAGGTGGCAGAGAGTAGACTGTTCGCTAGCAAGGTGGGTGCAAAGATCTACAGGGGTGGGAGAAATGAAACTACTCTTTATGCATACATTGAACTCATTCTTCTCTGGTTTTTTTCTGCCTCATTTTCTTTTTTTTCTCTGTTATTTTTTTATTGTTATGTTAATCACCATACATTACATCATTAGTTTTTGATGTAGTGTTCCATGATTCATTGTTTGTGCATAACACCCAGTGCTCCATGCAGAGCATGCCCTCTTTAATACCCATCACCAGGCTAACCCATCCCCCACCCCCCTCCCCTCTAGAACCCTCAGTTTGTTTTTCAGAGTCCATCGTCTCTCATGGTTCATCTCCCCCTCCAATTTCCCCCCTTCATTCTTCCCCTCCTAATATCTTTTCTTTTTCTTAACATATACTGCATTATTTATTTCAGAGGTACAGATCTGTGATTCAACAGTCTTGCACAATTCAGTGCTCACCATAGCACATACCCTCCCCAATGTCTATCACCCAGCCACCCCATCTGTCCCACCCCACCCCCCACTCCAGCAACCCTCAGTTTGTTTCCTGAGACTAAGAATTCCTCATATCATGAGGTCACATGATACAAGTCCTTCTCTGATTGACTTACTTCACTCAGCATAACACCCTCCAGTTCCAACCACATCATTGCAAAAGGCAAGATCTCATTTCTTTTGATGGCTGCATAACATTCCATTGTATATATATACCACCTCTTCTTTATCCATTCATCTGTTGATGGACATCTCGGCTCTTTCCACAGTTTGGCTATTGTGGACATCGCTGCTATAAACATCGGGGTGCACATACCCCTTCAGATCCCTACATTTGTATCTTTGGGGTAAATACCCAGTAGTGCAGTTGCTGGATCGTATGGTAGCTCTATTTTCAACTTTTTGAGGAACCTCCATACTGTTTTCCAGAATGGCTGCACCAGCTTGTATTCCCACCAACAGTGGAGGAGGGTTCCCCTTTTTCTGCATCCCCGCCAACATCTGTCTCTTTTCTTTTTGATAAGTCTGGCCAGGGGTTTATCAATCTTGTTAATTCTTTCAAAGAACCAGCTCCTAGTTTCGTTGATCTGTTCTGCTGTTCTTTTGGTTTCTATTTCATTGATTTCTGCTCTGATCTTTATTATTTCTCTTCTCCTGCTGGGTTTAGGCTTTATTTGCTGTTCTTTCTCCAGCTCCTTTAGGTGTAGGGTTAGGTTGTGTACTTGAGACCTTTCTTGTTTCTTGAGAAAGGTTTGTATTGCTATATACTTTCCTCTTAGGACTGCCTTTGCTGCATCCCAAAGATTTTGAACAGTTGTGTTTTCATTTTCATTGGTTTCCATGAATTTTTTTTAGTTCTTCTTTAATTTCCTGGTTGACCCATTCATTCCTTCATAGGATGCTCTTTAGCCTCCATGTATTTGAGTTCTTTCCAACTTTCCTCTTGTGATTGAGTTCTAGTTTCAAAGCATTGTGGTCTGAAAATAGGCAGGGAATGATCCCAATCTTTTGGTACCAGTTGAGACCTGATTTGTGACCTAGGATGTGATCTATTCTGGAGAATGTTCCATGGGCACTAGAGAAGAATGTGTATTCTGTTGCTTTGGGATGGAATGTTCTGAATATGTCTGTGAAGTCCGTTTGGTCCAGTGTGTCATTTAACGTCTTTATTTCCTTGTTGATCTTTTGCTTAGATGATCTATCCATTTCAGTGAGGAGGGTGTTAAAGTCCCCCACTATTATTGTATTGTTGTCGATGTGTTTCTTTGCTTTTGTTATTAATTGCCTTATATAATTGGCTGCTCCCATGTTAGGGGCATGGATATTTACAATTGCTAGATCTTCTTGTTGGATAGACCCTTTAAGTAGGATATAGTGTCCTTCCTCATCTCTTATTACAGTCTTTGGTTTAAAATCTAATTTGTCTGATATAAGGATTGCCACCACAGCTTTCTTTTGGTGTCCATTAACATGGTAAATGGTTTTCCACCCCCTCACTTTCACTCTGGAGGTGTCTTTGGGTCTAAAATGAGTCTCTTGCAGACAGCATATCGATGGATCTTGTTTTTTTTTTTTTTTTTTTTAAGATTTTATTTATTATTTGACAGAGAGAGACACAGCCTGAGAGGGAACACAAGCAGGGGGAGTGGGAGAGGGAGAAGCAGGCTTCCCGCCGAGCAGGGAGCCCAATGCGGGGCTCGATCCCAGGACCCTGGGATCATGACCTGAGCCGAAGGCAGATGCTTAACGACTGAGCCACCCAGGCGCCCCTGGATCTTGTTTTTTAATCCAATCTGATAGCCTGTGTCTTTTGATTGGGGCATTTAGCCCATTTACATTCAGGGTAACTATTGAAAGATAGGAATTTAGTGCCATTGTATTGCCTGGAAGGTGACTGTTACTGTATATTGTCTGTGTTCCTTTCTGGTCTGTTACTTTTAGGCTCTCTCTTTGCTTAGAGGACCCCTTTCAATATTTTTCTTGTAGGGCTGGTTTTGTGTTTGCAAATTCCTTTAGTTTTTGTTTGTCCTGGAAGCTTTTTCTCTCCTTCTATTTTCAGTGACAGCCTAGCTGGATATAGTATTCTTGGCTGCATATTTTTCTCCTTTAGTGCTCTGAATATATCATGCCAGTCCTTTCTGGCCTGCCAGGTCTCTGTGGATAGGTCTGTTCCCAGTCTAATGTTTCTACCATTATAGGTTACAGATCTCTTGTCCCGAGCTGCTTTCAGAATTTTCTCTTTCTCTGAGACTTGTAAGTTTTACTATTAGATGTCAGGGTGTTGACCTATTTTTATTGATTTTGAGAGGGGTTCTCTATGCCTCCTGGATTTTGATGCCTGTTTCCTTCTCCAGATTAGGGAAGTTCTCTTCTATGATTTGCTCCAATATACCTTCTGCCCCTCTCTCTCTTTCTTCTTCTTCTGGGATCCCAATTATTCTAATGTTGTTTCGTCTTATGGTATTGCTTATCTCTCCAATTCTGCCCTTGTGATCCAGTAGTTGTTTATCTCTCTTTTTCTCAGCTTCTTTATTTTCCATCATTTGGTCTTCTATATTACTAATTCTCTCTCCTGCCTCATTTATTCTAGCAGTTAGCACCCCCTTTTTGATTGCACCTCATTAATAGCCTTTTTGATTTCAACTTGGTTAGATTTTAGTTCTTTTATTTCTCCAGAAAGGGTTTCTCTAATAACTTGCATGCTTTTTTCAATCCCGGCTAGTATCTTTAAAGTCATGATTCTGAACTCTAGATCCAACATCGTACTAATGTCCGTATTGAGTAGGTCCCTGGCAGTCAGTACTACCTCTTGTTCTTTTTGTTGAGGTGAGTTTTTCCATCTTGTCATTTTGTCCAGAGGAGAACAGATGAATGAGAGAACAAAATGCTAACAGGGTAACAACGTCCCCAGAAAATATACTCTAAACAAATCAGAAAAGACCTGAAGCTGGGGGAAAAGAAAGGGAAAGAAAGAAAAAAGAAAAAGAAAAAAAAAAAGGAAAAAGATAAAAACAAACAGAAACAGAACAAAACAAAAAAACCAGAATATGATCAGATATGATCAGGCTGGTGCATAGATCAGTGGCACACACTAGATTTTGGGTGTATTTTGGTCTGTTAGAAGAAAGTGCCTCCCAAAATTTTAAAGAAAGAAAAACTTATATATGTATAAAAATAAGGGTTGATATGATGAAGGGATGGAATATGACAGTAAAGATGAAAATATAAAAAATTTTATAAAAGGAATTGATAAGAAGTTGTTTGAAAAAAGAAAGAAGAGGATTTAAAAAAAAAAAAGAAAAAAAAAGGGAGAATATGTGATCAGGCAGGAGAGTAGAACAAAGCCATACACTAGAGATTTAGGATATATTTTGATCTGTTAGGAGAAACTGTATCTCAAAATTTTAAAGAGAGAACAACTTATATATATATGCCAAAAATAAGGGAAACTACTATGAAGGGATAGAATATGAGTCTAAAAATGAAAAATAAAAATGCTTTTTAATAAAGGGATTGATAAGATGTTGGTTGAAAAAGGGAAAAAGAAAAATTCAAAAAAAAAAAAAAGTTAAAAAAAATTAACTTTGAAAGACTAAAGAATCATGGTAAAAAAGCTATGGATTCTATGTGTATTATTCCCCTAGCGCTGGAGTTCTGCCGTTCTCATTGATCGGTAAACTTGGTCTTGGCTGGCTGTTCTCGCTGATCTTCTGGGGGAGGAGCCTGTTGCCGAGGTTCCCAAATGTCTTTGCCGGAGGCGGAATTGCCCCGTCTTTGCCGGTCCAGGCTAAGTAATCTGTTTGGGTTTGCTCTCGGGAGCTTTTGTTCCCTGAAAGCTTTCGGTACAGCTTTGGAGGATGAGAGTGAAAATGGCGGCCTCCCAATCTCTGCCCTGGAGGAGCCGAGAACTTGGGGCCCCACTCCTCTGTGCGCCCCCAGAGAAAAGCAGTCAATCGCTCCTGTCTCCCTGGTCTCTGGCCGCACTCCGTGCTCACCCGGCCTGTGACCGAGCATTTCTATCTCTGGCACATGACCCCGTGTGGAGTCTCCAAACCCAGCAGATCCCTGCAGTGCACTCCCGCGCCTCTCCTCCCGGGAGAGGAAGGGGAGTCTCCCCAGATCTGCTGCTTGTTGGGTCCCTGCTGGAGGAGCAGTGGCCCGACTGTGCCGTGGATCACAGTTTATGGCACCCCAAGCTGAGAGCCCGTGCCTCGGCTCCGTCTCTGCAGCCGGCTTCCCCACTCCGATACCTGGGAGCTCTGGTGCATTCAGGCACCCCCGGTCTTTCTGTGACCCTGAGGGTCCTGAGACCACACTGTCCCATGAGGGTTCCACCCCCCGCTTAGCCACTGGAGCGATGTCCCTCAGCAGAGCTGACTTCTAAAAGTTCCGATTTTGTGCTCCGCGGCTCTATCACTTGCCAGAAGTGGCTGACGGAGGCCCCCTCCCCTGCTGTCTATCCTCCCGAATATCGCCTCGGATTCACTTCTCCGCACATCCTACCTTCCAGAAAGTGGTCGCTTTTCTGTTCAGAGTTGTTGCTATTCTTTTATTCGATCTCCTATTGTGTTTGTAGGTGTTCAGAATGGTTTGACCCCTATCCAGATGAATTCCTGAGACCAGACGAAATCCAGGTCTCCTACTCCTCTGCCATCTTGCTCCGCCCCTCTGCCTCATTTTCATTCACTTTCAATTCCTGAGACTTTCTGGTGCTCTGCATCAAGAATTGGCTTGCTTCTTGCTAGTATTCTCCTTTATAGAAAGGTTTCAATTGTCTTTATTTTTTATAAAGTGAGTTACTATTGATGTAATTGTGTTCTATCTTCTCAATTTTTGTTGTTTTCTTGTCTACTCACGTTCTTCTTACATTCTCTTTGTTCTTAGAATTACACTTTTTTTATTCCCTTACCGTTTCCCTTTAATGATGTTTCAGAAGGGAGTAGGAATAGACATATGTGTACAACCTACCATTCTTAATTGGAAAGGTTTCAAACTTTAAAGGCTCTGGTTTAAAAGGGGTGGGAGTGAATTTAGGAGATTAGCGTGGTGGGCTTGAAGCCTTGCTCTTTTGATCTAGCTCTTGGTCTAGTGACATTTAAGGTATTTACTTAGAAAGTGGTATAATAATGGCACACTGGAAAGAGCATTAACCTGGGAGGCAGCATGATCTGGGTTTAAATTTCACCTCAATTACTAACAAGTCATATAGCTCTGGCGAAACTCATTTTTCTGCCTCTTTTTTCTCAATCATAAAATATGGATATTACTTAATTCCTGGGAGCATTATGAGGTATAAATAATATTATTTCAGCACACGGAAGGAACTCAGAGATATTATAAGCTTCCAGATCTATAAAATGCATGAAAAATCCTGGCACTTCACCTGGGGTGAAGTGAATTTTAAAAAGCGTTAGTCTTAGATCTCAGTCTGCTTTCTTGTTTTAAACCCAGTTGAAATATAGGTTACATTTCTATTTTGCACTTGGTAGATTTCCATTTAGAAAGAGATTGCCTTTAAAAAAAATAGTCTTTACTACCTTTCAAATTCCCAAAACTTGGAATGTTTTTTAGTGATGAAAAGTAATGGGCTATCAAGCCATAGCAGACATAGAGGAAAAAGTCTGAAAAGCCTACATACTCTATGATTCCAACTATATGACATTCTAGAAAAGGCAAGGCTATCAAGACAGTAAAAAAAAAAAAAAATCACTGATTGCCAGGGGATAGTGGGGTGGGGAGATTGGGGTGAAGGACTGTATAGTTGCAGCAGAGCAGATTTTTTTTCGGTGGTGAAATTGCTCTGTATAATACTACGGTGGTAAATACATGACATTACTCACTTGTCAAAACCCACAGAATTGCTCAAAACAAAGAGTGAATCTTAATGTAAACTTAGTTAATGGACCTTAGTTAATAATAATGTACAATACTGATTCAACAATTTTATCATATATGACACATTAAGGCAAGATGTCAAAAACAGGGTAAATTATGAGCAGAGTAGTAGAGAAATATGGGAATGCTATACTATCTGTTCAATTTTTTCTGTAATCTAAAGTTGTCCCCTCAAATAAAGTCTGTTAATTAAACAAACCAAAGAGCAGTGACAGAAGTGACATTAATAAAAACAACAGAGTAGATAACTCCAAGGGCACTTCTCAATGGAGTTTTTTTCATTTTTTTGTTTTTGTTTTGTTTTTTGTTTTTTTAAAGAACTAATAGGGCTCCTGGTGGCTTAGTCACTTAGGCCTCTGACTCAGGTCATGATCTCACGGGTCTCCGTGCTCTGTGGGGATTCTGCTTGAAGATTCTCTCCCTCTGCCCTTCTATCCCCCAACCCCCACATGCCCTCTCTCAAATAAATAAATAAATCTTTAAAAATTTAAAAAAAAAATAAAGAACTAATGAAAGAAGTTAAAAATGTATAATCATGTCATCTCTGTATTATATTTATTTCTTGACTAGGGTAACAAATCATAACTTTTCATTCACATGCAAAACAAATTCCATTGCCAGAAAACATTAAGAAAAATCCCCTTGCATATTATTGGACATTAAACAGAAACTGGATTTGCAAATAATTTTTTTCCTAATCCTGCAATCATATGACAAGAGGGGCCATTGAAGCTATTTTGGAATATCTTGATTTACATAGGACATTTAACATATTGGATAATTTGAACCATTTCCTTCCCAACTCTGAAATCCTCATCTGTAGTTAACAACAGTATGGTTATTTCAACCCAACTTGTGTTTGAGATAATATGCTCACAATTGTCCCTGTGAGGCAGCTAGAAAATTAAGTAGCCAGGAAAACTGCTAAGAATAGGAAGTAAATAATTTTGTATATCCAAACTACTGTAAAACATGGCTTGCTTAAATAAGAACAGATAAATTGTAGAGATAATGTTTCATATTTAAAATGAGTTAAAAATTTTATGAAGTTGAGTTTTTATTTGCTGTTCACTGAGAAAGGACTAACATGTAGAAAAAAAAGGAATGGCCAGTAGTTTACCTAACATCAGGTTTTTATCTAACACCAGGTATTGTCATCACTGTAGTTAAAAATGAGCTTCCTAGAAAGTCAGAACTAAACTTCTGAAGATACTAGATTGGACTATTTGAAACTGCTGATATGGAAACCTACTTTGTAAACAAATAACATATTCCCCTGTAATAGTAAAAAGTACTAGATTTGGACTCCAAATTCTAGTTACTAACTTATATAACAATGAGCATTCCATAACATAACCGTGCATCAGTTATTTCAAGAGCAAAATGGAGATAATAATAAAATCTACTTAACATAGCTGTGATATTTATACAAGATAGAAAATTTTAAAAGCTTTATAAACCCTAAGTGATTCATGGCTATTATAGAGATTATTTACATTGCCCAAATTTTCTATTCATAATTTTGCTTTAGAAATGAAGCTTACTGTAGGAGAATTAAAAATGTACAAACTTAGGTTTTGGTTTAAATAATGTTCCTCTGTGCCACTGTTGGTCCATAAAGGCCACCCTGTTTGTTTAATTGAATTGAACTAAAAGTGAGTTCTTACTATGTTCGAAGTTTGGTATTAAGTGCTGAGGCATCATAAAGATGAGTAATTGCTGAGAGTGTTGGAGAGGTGGCCCAGTCAGGGTGTGGTTCCCACTGAACACCTTGGGTATTCATTCAGCTAAGGACCTTGACATGCCACATTCTTGGACTAAGTAAAATATTAAGAGACCCACCTTAATAAATAAAAAAATTAATATGAACAAAAGGACCCACCAGTTATTTAACTGTCTAGCAAAACAAAACTCAGCACTATTTAAAGGAAGATGATTTTTCCAGCTACCTTTCAATGTATCTTTATCAATATCCACTGTATAATAAACAATAACTACACATGCAAAGCAGAAAAATGTGATCTATAATCAAGAAAAAGAAGTTCATACAAATAGATCTATAAGATGATTCAGAATTGGAATTATTAGATAAGACTTCAAAGTAATTGCTATAAATATGTTCAATGACTTAAAGGAAAATACTATAAAGTGAATGGACAGAGAATTGCAAACAATAAAAAAATTGAAATACTAGAACAGTAAAATACATTATTTGAAGTGGAAATTTACTGAAAGGTCTTAAAAGCAAGATAAAAAAAAAAAAGAACTATAATGAGGACAACACAGTCAATCTTCTAAAACCCAAAAATAAAGAGGAAACACAAATCTACAAGAAGGAATGAAGAGCACTGATAATGGAAAAATATGGTGGTAAAATACAAAAAAATGATCTTTTAACTTCTTTTAATATGGTTAAAAAGTAACTAGCTATTTTAAATCAGAATAACAACAGTTTATCATGAAGTTTATTACAAATGTAGATGTAAAATATATTAAAACAACACCAGAAAATATGGAAAGTAAATGGAATTACACTATTGCAAAGTTTTTACATTTTCTATAAAACTGTACAATGTTAACTCTGTGTAAACTATGGTAGGTCAAGGACACAGATCATAGGCCCTAGAGCAATAACCAAAAGCAATTTAAAATGCAAAATAAAAAGTCAACAAAGGTATTAAAATGAAATGTCAAAATTATTTAGTTAACATAAGTCAGAAAAGGAAGAAGAGAAACACAAGCAAATGGGACAATTAGAAATATGCCCAACCATATTAAAGACATGCGGACTAAACACTCTATTTAAAAGGAGTAAAATTTAAGACTGGATAAACAGCAAATAATTATATGCCTCAATTATATGTCTAACTATATGTCTAGACAACTATATGTCTGAAAGTAATATATTTAAAATATTTTAAATATAAAATAGTTAAATTTAAAGTAACAGAATATAAGTATATATTTTAAATATTTCTAAATTTAAATACTTAAAGTCACAGATGGGTTGAAAATAAAATACAGAAAAAATACTATGTAAGAACCAAGCACGAGAAAGTTCATGTGATTATATTAATATCACACTAAACAGACTCTAAGACAGGAAGTATTACTGAGATAAAGAGGCACATTTCATAATGATAAAAAGTTCATCCGTCAAGATGACATAACAATCCTAAGTGTATTATGCATTTCATAAGAGAGCTTCAAAATATAAAAGCAAAAACTGATAGAATTAAGGTTGAAATAGATAAATCTGTAATAATAGCTAGAGAGTTTAATACTTCCCTCCAGTAATTTATAGAACAAAGAGAGGAAAAGCCTAGTTAGGGTAAAGAAGACCCAAACATTATTGTTGACTTATTTGACATTTAAAAAGCACTACACTCAAAAAATTTAAATAAACATGATTTTAATATGCACATTAAAGTTTAACAAGATAGGTAACAGGGGTCACATAAAGTTTCAACAACTTTTTAAAATTGAAATTTCGACCAAAAAGTATTTTTTGACTAAAAAACATTACAAGGGAAATCAGTAATTATTCTTAAAGCAATAATAATGAAAAGACAGTATAACAAAATTTGTTGTATGCCTCAAAAGAAGTACTTAGGGGCAGTTACATTAGAAAAGATGAAAGTTATAAAATCAGTACTCTAAGTTTGGTCTTTAAGTAGCAAGAAAGAGAGGGCACATTAAACCCAAAGAAGACAGATGACAGAAGAGTTAAGACAAAAAAAAAAAAAGAAAGAAAGAAAGAAAAAAACCCAGAAAAACAATAATAAAAGTTAAGTTAAATTAACAAGGAAATATTAGTGCCATTGATAAACCCCAGCAGAATGATCAAGATAAAGATGAGCAAATTATAAGTATATGGAATGAAAGGAGATATTACTACAGATATATCAGACAGTAAAACCATAACAATATAATATTATGAACAATTAAATACCAGCAAATTTGAAAGCAAATAAAATAGATAAATTCCTTAGAAAGCACAGTTTACCACAAACATAACTTGACACAAGAAGAAACAGGACAACCGTGCAGTCACATATCTTTAAAGAAGTTAATTCTTTTTTTTTTCTAAAGATTTTATTTATTTATTTGACAGAGAGAGACACAGTGAGAGAGGGAACACAAGCAGGGGGAGTGGGAGAGGGAGAAGCAGGCTCCCTGCAGAGCAGGAGCTGGACGCAGGGCTCGATCCCAGGACGCTGGGATCATGACCGGAGATGAAGGAAGACACGGAATGAATGAGCCACCTAGGTGCCCCTAAAGAAGTTAATTTTCCCACAAAGAAAACTACAGATAGAGATGGTTTCATTGGTGAAACTTATAAAATATTTAAAGAATTTCTAACAATCTTGCACAAATTCATTCTGAAGACAGAAAAAGAGAGAATACTCCCACTTGTTTTAAGACTATAACCTTAAGTAAACCTGATATAACCCAGTATAACTCTGATACAAAAATCTGAGAAAAATATATGAAAATTAAAACCCAGTATTTCTCATGAACATAGACATAAGATCCTTAACAAAATACTACTTAAGTGTGGTAGGTTAAATAAGGAGCCCCAAGGATATATACATCCTAAGCCTCAGAACCTATGAATATGTTCCACTATAGACAAAAGAACCTTGAAATGTGATTAAGTTGAGGATCTTGAGATGGACAGATCATCATGAATTATCCAGGAGGACCCAATATAATCACAAGTAACCTTATCAGAAGGAGCATGAGTTTAGAGGAAGGAAGTAGAAAGAGATGTGACAACATTATGCAGTGGGTGTTAAAGATGAAGGGGCCACAGACAAAAGAATACATATGGCCTCAAGAAGTTGGCAAAGAGGAAATGGATTTTTCCCTTCAGAGCCTCCATAAGGAATAAGCCCTCACAACACCTTTACTTTTGTCCAGTCAGACTGATTTTTAACTTCTGATCTCCAGTGTATAAATCATAAATCTGTGTTGTTTGTGGTAGTCTTTTACAGGAGCAATATAGGAAACTAATACACAAGGGTATACTCTAAGTGTAAACTGTCTATTCACAATATTTCTTTCTTTTTTATTTTCTTTTTCTTTCTTTCTTTCCCTCCCTCCCTCCTTCATTCCCTCCCCATATCTTTTCAAATTAATGTTTTCAATTTTTTTGGGTAACACTCTGTAGTGGAATTACTGATCATATGGTATTTCTATTTTTAATTTTTTGAGGAACTTCCATCCTGTTTTCCACATTGGCTGTACCAATTTACATTCCTACCAGCAGTACACTAGGGATCCTTTTTCTCTATATCCTTGCCAACACTTGTTATTAGGAAATAACAAGTCTTTTTGATTGCAGCCATTCTGACAGTGCAAGGTGATAATCTCATTGTGGTTTTGATTTGCATTTCCCTGATGATTAATGATGTTGAGCATCTTTTCATTCATTTGTTTGCCATCTGTATGTCTTCTTTGGAGAAAATGTCAATTCAGGTCCTTGGCCCATTTGTTAATCAGATTGTTTTTTATTTCAGTGTTGTTTTGCATAAACATTCTTTATATACTTTGGATATCAAGCCCTTATTGGATATTTCATTTGTAAATACCTTCTCCCATTTAGTAGGTTGCCTTTCAGTTTTGTTGATGGTTCCCTTTGCTGTGCAAAAGCTTTTTATTTTGGTGTAGTCCCAATAGTTTATTTTTTGCTTTTGTTTCCCTTGCTTGAGGAGACATAATCTAAAAAAAATGTTCCTATGGCTTATGTCAAAGAAATTATTGCCTATGTTTTCTTCTAGGCATTTTATGGTTTCAGGTCTTACATTTAGGTCTTTTTTTTTTAATTATGTTATGTTAATCACCATATATTACATCATTAGTTTTTGATGTAGTGTTCCATGATTCATTGTTTGCATATAACACCCAGTGCATTTAGGTCTTTAATCCATTTTGAGTTTGTTTTTGTGTATGGTGTAACAAAGTGGCCCAGTTTTATTCTTTTGCATGTAGCAGTTCAGTTTTCCCAGCACCATTTATTGAAAAGACTTTTTTTCCATTGTATACTCTAGCCTCCTTTGTTGTAGATTAATTGACCATATAAGCATGGGTTTATTTCTGGGCTCTCTATTCTGTTAAACTGATCTGTATGTCTATTTCTGTGCCAGTACCATGCTGTTTTGATTACTACAGCTTTGTAGCATATCTTGAAATCTGGGATTGTGATACCTCTGGCTTTCTTCTCTCTCAAGATTGCTTTGGCTATTTGAAGTCTTTTGTGGTTGCATACAAATTTTAGGATTATTTGTCCTAGCTCTGTGAAAAATGCTGTTGGTATTTTGATAGGGATTGCATTAAATCTGTAGATTGCTTTGGGTAGTATGGACATTTTAACAATATTAATCCTTCCAAACCATGAGCAGAGACTATCTTTCCATTTGTTTGTGTCATCTTCAATTTCTTCAATCAGTATTTATCATTTTCAGAGTACAGGTCTTTCACCTCCTTGGTTAAGTTTATTCCTAGGTATTTTATTCTTTTTGGTGCAATTGTAAATGGGATTGTTTTCTTAATTTATCTTTCTGCTACTTCCTTATTAGTGTAGAGAAATGCAATGGATTTCTGTGTATTAATTTTGTGTCCTGCAACTTTACTGAATTTGTTTATTACTTCTAACAGTTTTTCAGTGGAGTCTTTAGGGTTTTCTGAGTATAATATCATGTCTGCAAATAGTGACTGTTTAACTTCTTCCTTACCAATATAGATGTCTCTTATATTTGTTTCTCTTGTCTGATTACTGTTTCTAGGACTTCTAGTACTATGCTGAATAAACGTGGTGAGAGTGGACATCCTTGTTTTGTTCCTGACATCAAAGGAAAAGTTGTTTTTCATCATTGAGTCTGATGTTAGCTGTAGGCTTTTCGTAAATGGCCTTTATGATGTTGAGGTATGTTCCCTCTAAACGTACTTTGTTGAACGTTTTTATCATGAGTGGATGTTGAATTTTGTCAAATACTTTTTCTGCATGTGTTGAGATGATCAGATGATTTTTATCCTTCATTTTGCTAATGTATCATGTTGACTGATTTGTGAATACTAAACTATCTCTGCATCCCTGAAATAAATCCTACTTGATTGTGGTGAATGATCCTTTTAGTATATTGTTGAATGTGGTTTATTAATATTTTGTTGAGCATTTTTGCATCTATGTTCATCAGGGCTATTAGTCTGCAGTTTTCTTTTTCTTTTTTTCTTTCTTTTTTTTTTTTTTTTAAGATTTTATTTATTTATTTGACAGAGAGAGACACAGCGAGAGAGGGAACACAAGCAGGGGGAGTGGGAGAGGGAGAAGCAGGCTCTCCGCTGAGCAGGGAGCCCGATGCGGGGCTCGATCCCAGGACCCTGGGAACATGACCTGAGCCGAAGGCAGACACTTAACGACTGAGCCACCCAGGCGCCCCATTTCTTTTTTTTTTTTTTTTGTGATGTCTTTGTCTACTTTTAGTATCAAGGTAATGCTGGTCTTGTAGAATGTATTTGGAGGCTTTCCTTCCTCTTCTAATTTTTTGGGATAGCTTGAGGAGAATAGGTATTAATTCTTAAAATGTTTGGTAGAATTCACCTGTGAATCCACCTTGTCCTGGACTTTTTTCTTGGTAGTTTTTTTTTGTTTTGAGAGAGAGAGAGAGTGAGAATCTTAAGCAGGCTCTACACTTAGTGCAGAGCCTGACATGGGGCTCGATCTCATGACCCCAAGATCATGACCTGAGTCAAAATCAAGAGTCGGACACTTAACCGACTGAGCCACCCACGTGCCTCTGTTGGTAGTTTTTTGACTAATAATTCAATTTTGTTACTAGTAACTGGTCTGTTCAGATTTTCTATTCCTCCCTGATTCAGTTTTGGAAGATTCAGTTTTTAGAAGTTTATCTCTATTCACAATATTTCTGATATATCAAATGTGAGGGATTTTCTCTTATACCAACAACCAATTCTCCAACTCTCTGGATACCAGCTGGATGTCCTACAATTTAATTAAATTCTGAACAGTAACTACCCAGAATTTGCACAGACCCCACAAGTTAAGGGCTCAGTCCCACAAGACTGCCTCCATTTCAGATGCCAGTCACAAGTCCCAGGTTGTCACCTATACTTCTGACCAACTGACTATAAATTGTGGGTCTCACAATCCATTTCTCAGGTTAATTTGCTATAACAGCTCACAGAACTCAGGGAAACACTTAAGTTTACCAGTTTATTATAAAGGATACAAATGAATAGCCAGATGAAGAGGCATATAGGGCAATGTCCAGAAGGACCCTGAGTGTGGGAGCTTCTGTCCCTGTGAAGATGAGGTGAACCTCCCAGCAAGTGGGTATGTTCACCAACCAAGAATCTCTCTGAACTCTTTAGGTATTTTTATAAAGGCTTCATCACATAGGCACGAGTAATTACTAACTCAATTTCCAGCTCCTCTCCTGTCCTAGGAGGATAGGGGATCATGGCTTGGTCTTTCTGATTACCAGCTCTTATCCTGAAGTTCTCTAGGAGCCCACAAAGATTTATCTCATTAAAATAAACTGCTGCCCTATCACCTAGGAAATTCCAAGGGATTTAGGACCTTTGAGTCAGGAACCAAAGTCAAGGACCAAATATTAGAATAAAAGATGCTCCTAGCATCTCTGTCATTCAGGTAATTACAAGTGTTTTAGGAACTATTGTCAGGAAGTGGGGGAAGAAACCAAATATATAGTTCTTATTCTGTCACACCTGGAAATTTGAGGTTGGTTTAACAAAATGGACTATTAATTATGCAATTCTTCAGATTAAGAGACTAAGGGAGGAACACTATATGATTAACATGATAAATGCTGAAAAAAACATGTGACAAAAATTCAATACCCATTAATCATAAAAACTCTCAACAAACTAGGAAAAGAAGGGAAGTTCCTCAATTTGATAAAGGGCATTTATAAAAAATCTACAGCTAACATAAAGCTTAATGGTGAAACATCAAATGCTTTTTTTTTTTTCCCTCCTAAGAGTGAACCAAGACAAAGATGTGTTTTCATCAATTCTATTCAATGTGGACTGAAGGTCCTAGTCAGTGCAATGAAGCAAGAAAAATAAAAGGAGGGCATAAAAATGGGAAAGGAAGAAATACAACTGTCTTTCTTCTCAGACAATATGGTTTTTTACATTTAGAAAAAAACCCTAAGGAATCTACAAAACTATTAGAACTAGTAAACGAATTTAGCAAGTTTGAAGGCTATCATGGTTCAAAACTCAATTGAATTTCCATATATTATTGACATAATTGGATAATAAATTTAAAAATTTGATGTACAATAGAATGAAAAGCATAAAATACCTAGGAATATATTTAATAAAAAATAAGCAGGGTGCCTGGGTGGCTCAGTTGGTTAAGCGACTGCCTTCGGCTCAGGTCATAATCCTGGAGTCCCAGGATCGAGTCCCGCATCGGGCTCCCTGCTCAGCAGGGAGTCTGCTTCTCCCTCGGACCCTCCCCCTTCTCATGCTCTCTCTCTATCTCATTCTCTCTCTCAAATAAATAAATAAAATCTTTAAAAATAAAATAAAATAAAATAAAAAATAAGCAAAATATCACACTTAAAACTACAAGCATTGTTGAGAGAAATTAAAGAAGACCTAAATAAATGGAGATATACCATGTTCATGGATTGGAAGATTCAATATTGATAAAACTGCAATTGCACCTAAATCTGATCTATAGATTCAAAGCAACCCTAATCAAACTACCACCAGCTTTGTTGTAGATTTTTTTGACAAAAACTCAGGCAATTTAATGGGGAAAGGAAAGCCTTTTCAACAAAAGGAACTGAAAAAACTGAATAAATATATGGGACAATAAATGAACCTCCATATCAAAATCATACCAATGAATTCAACTGGATCATAGACCAAAACATGAAAATTAAAATAAGCTTCTGGAAGAAAACTGAGGAGAATATCTTAATGATTTTGGAGTAGGTAAACTAGGTAAACATTTCTTAGGGAGGGTACACTATTTGAGGATTCTGGCTTCTGGATAAAAATCCATAAATGATTTTTCAGGCTCAACCATAGGCAATTACAAATGCTTTAACTGGAGGCCTCATGAGAGAAGGCTGCCCTCCTCACACCAGACTTAGTACAGCGCACTGTACCAATGCACTGTAGTCTCTGAAGGCAGTTCCTGTCAAGGACTCAGATCTCCCTGGCTGACCATGCTGCTACACATATCTACATTCCTAGTCCAAGCCTCAACACAGATGTCTTTTATCAGTTGCCTTTGGCAGAGGTCTTCTTCAGATACCTTTCAAAGACTTCTTTATCAGAGAAAGATGAACTTGAAGATATTTCCTCCACTCTAATTGAGTACTAAGTACTACTCTTCTACTCCAATCTGTTTCCACTCCACCCTTCCTGGGCCTCCAGGTCCATTAGATTGCAGGAACATTTTGCTCCAGGCTCCCTTGGTAGTTAGACCTCCAGGTCTGTGCTGATCCACTTGACCCTCCACTATTCCATGTGGAAAAATAAAACATGGAGGAGTTGGTGCTTTCTTCTGTTTAGCCTCTTGCATATAGACTTGACTGTGTAATTTTGGTTTGTTTTCTTAATTGGCTACTACAACAGCTGAGCTCAGTCCATCCCCTGACAATATAACCATAAAAGAAAAAACTGATAAACTTTATTAAAATCAAAAGTATCAATTTATCAAAAGACACAGTTGAGAAAACAGAAAGTCCAAGAACAGATAAAACCCATACACATTAATAGAACAGTGGTTGCTAACAGGGGAGTAGAGACTGACAGGGGAGTGACATGAAGGAATTTTCTAGGGTAATTCAAATATTCTATATCTTGAATAGGGTGTTGTTTACATAGATATTTATTACTGTCAAGATGTAATGAATTGTACAATTGACACCTATACATTTCACTGTCTATAAATCTTATATCAATTAAAAATATGTTTAAATATTGAGAGAAACAAACAAAAAGAGGAAGCACAAGGTCTTTGTATCTTCTTTCCTATAAAGTTTTTTTGTGTAAAATTTTCAGTTGGACTAGAATGGAGAGGCTAGGTATGGAGTTATATTCCATTTGTTCAATTACATTGCATCATTTATTATCTATTAAAAATTTTAGAACATTTGAATAATTTTATTAACATCCAAAACCATAAGGGTGATCTGCAACCTATTAATCTACCTATCTCAACCATAGATATTTTTTTTTTAAAGATTTTATTTATTTATTTGACAGAGAGAGACATAGTGAGAGCAGGAACACAAGCAGGGGGAGTGGGAGAGGGAGAAGCAGGCCTCCCGCAGAGCGGGGAGCCTGATGTGGGACTTGATCCCAGGACCCTGGGATCATGACCTGAGCCGAAGGCAGACGCTTAACGACTGAGCCCCAGGCGCCCTCAACCATAGATATTTTTGACACAAATTGTTTATAAGAAGAAAGTGAGAAGTATTCTAAGTATTGATGTTCTAAGACATGAAAACATCTCAACAATAATATAGTAGAACTTTCACTGCTGAACAAACAACTATAAAGTTGCTTATCTTACTAACAGAAAACAAGATGAATGGAATTGAATATGCTTATTATGAAGCATTCTTTACAAGGTAAATCATAAGGACAGTACTCCCTGACATCCTCAGGCTGATAGAACTGCTGCTACTAACATTTAATATACTGAGATGAAGTATACTATAGTCGGTAGAGAAGCACAGATTCAAAACCCAATAATCTTGAGTAACTCACGGATTCACATTTTAACATTGTTTGTAATGAGTATCATCTGTAGTCCAAGGAACACACAGATAGAATGTTATTACTAGAAAAGAGGATTTTTTTTTTTTTTTTTTTTGCATTCCCACCAGCAGTGTAGGAAGGAGAAAAGAGGATTCTAAAACATAAGAAATGTGCAGTGAGAGACCAATTTACTAAGATTTTGTAGGTGCTAAAGAGAGATAGCATCCGAAAATTCTCTCAGGACTTTGCCATGTAAATTATTGTGGTAAAGATCAATAGGTACTCTTTTACCATATTCTTGAACTTATCTCGGGCCACTTGCTCTCTTTTCATTCTTTGGAAACATAGCATTTTAGAAGTGTCCAATCAATTTTGCACGCTACACCAAGAATCATTTTTCTAAAATATAAATCTAATCATGTCACTTTTCTGTTTAACACTTTCCAACTGCATATGGAATAAATCCAAAATTCCTCAGCATATCATATAGGGTCCCCATAATCAGGACTCTATTTCATCAATTTTTATTACCATCATCAGTGCTAGTATCCCAGTCCATTCACTCCAGTATCTTTATCTGTCATCCTACCCTCTATTAGTATCCTACTTAAAGTTAGAGGGTCATACAGTTGCACACTTCTGTGTCATCCTTATGCTACGTTCTAAACCTCCAGTGCTTTTTCCTCATCCCATGGGGCTGGTACTGTCTTATCCTTATGTTTATGACCTCAGTGCATAAAACTGTGTCTGTCATATAATTGTTTTTATTAGACATGTGTGGAATGAATGACTTATCTTAAGGTCTCACAGAAAGTGGTCAAAATTTCCTGACAACCAATTCATCCACTTTACATGCTTCACCACTCAAAAACATTAAAGCAAAGTTGCTAAGTCTCATAGATCAATATTATTGAATGTTTCCCAAAAGTAAGTCTACTCTTGCCTTCCCTTTTTGTTCTAAACATGGTATTTTTCACAAGCCCACATTTACTGGGGTTTAACTTTACTGACACCATTATTTATCTATATAATATTTCTGGATGATTTGTCCTTGTTTTGTGCTCCTTTCGCATTTCTTAGTTCAATTCAGATGGACACTATAGCAGAACAATACCAGACAGGATAGAATGAAGTCTGACAGACATCATCCTGTAATTGAGCTTAAAAGGTAGTAACCTTGGAAACTGTCTTCATAACACCAGTGGCCAATATCCAGTATTGGATGGCACTATGAAAATCTCAGTATTTCTTCTAAAAATACCTTGCCGCTATTTTTAGACTGTATAAGAAATGGCAAATGTACTGCTTTCATATTTATCTCCCCTAGTACTACCATGACACACACAGCAATACATGTCAAGAACTTTTAGCAACATTTTCTAGCATCACTCGTACTTCCTCAGAAGGTAACATCCCACTATATAATCTATTACAAGGGAATAGAATTTGGGAATAATTTTTGGCAAAAATAGTATCTTTTTGCTATGTTCTCTCTTCAAGAATTAAAGAGTTAGGGCGCCTGGGTGGCTCAGTTGGTTAAGCGACTGCTTTCGGCTCAGGTCATGATCCTGGAGTCCCGGGATCGAGTCCCGCATCGGGCTCCCTGCTCAGCAGGGGGTCTGCTTCTCCCTCTGCCCTCTTCCCTCTCGTGCTCTCTGTCTCTCATTCTCTCTCTCTCAAATAAATAAATAAAATCTTTAAAAAAAAAAAAAAGAAAACCACTGGAAAAAAAAAAGAATTAAAGAGTTAGTATAAAGTGATGCAAAGGAGGGAGAAAGGAGAGGGGACTTACAGAGATTGAATGTTACATGTTCTTTATGTATTTTTAAAATATTAAATGCTACATATACTTTAAAAGAATAGTTACACATACTGTGTACTCAGTACTGGATTTTGTGTCAGGTATGTTATGTATATTATCTTTAGTGCTCGTTGTAACACTAAAACAGAAATTAATGTGCCAGAACTGGGATGTGAACCTACATCTATGTTACCTACAGACAGCTCTTTCAGCAGGAGCACTGCACTGAAAGTTTCCCAGTTCACACAGGCAGTGTGTGGCGGAGCTAGTACTTAAACCCTTATCTGTCTTGACTGCAAAGCCTGTGCTGTCTATATACTATACTACACTGTCTCTGAGCAATGAAAGGAAATATTCTTCTTAGTCATAATATACGCTCAACATAGAAGGCTTACTTGACTTCTTACGTAATTCCTCAATTGCTTTTGCTAACAAGGAGATCTATATGATTGATATCTACTTTAATAATTTATAGAAAGAGCCAAATGGGGTGATTGCTGCATTTATACCACCAATAGGAAAGCCTGTCATGATAGAATGGAAAAGTGAAAAAAAGCATAATAATGATGATGACAACATTAATAAAAATAATCACTTACATCGTGTTTGCTTTGTGCCAGTACTGCTCTAGGTTGTTTAGATATATTTATTTAACACAACAACCTATGAGGTAGGTACTATTATCATTCTCATGTAATTAGAGTTAAGGAAACAAGGAGGTTAGGTCATGACTCTAAGGTCACACAGCTATAACTGACAGCCAGGATGTGAAACCCAGGTGATCTGGTTCCACAGTCCATGCTCTTAACAACTAGAGCTACTGAGTGTCTCTTTGTAGAAAGAAACAACTAGAAAGGACAACTAAAAAAAAAAAAATGCAACCCTATTTGTTCACAATGTTACCAACTGGGTAGTGTTTCCATCCTGTTACTGTCAATAGATGTTCTGAAGCAATCTGCTTCCGCAAAGAATTTAGTTAAATTTGCTGTTTGCTTATGCTTTTAAACTCAGTTGAATGGGGATTTCAGTAAAGTACAACGTATTTAGTGAGTTCAAATCCATGTTTGATCCTATCCTGTCTTTATCTACAAAGTTTGTCTCAAGAATTAAGGTGAAATATAGAGTTAGCCTATCCTTTTTCTGTAGACTTAAAAAGATTGTTTCTTTTAAATATGTTCCAAGCTTATGTCACATAATTTTTGCTTAGAAAAGGCACGTTCAGTGTGTTTGTGTGTATTAATCTGGATTCACTTCTTAGGACTTCCCATGATCGCTTCCAGTTCCTTCAAGCATCAAGTACAGTTAGGAAGCTCAACATCTTTTTAGATCTACTTAGGAAATACATCCCAAATAAGTGTCCTTTGATTAAAAATAAAACACGGGTATACTTTAGGGCAAGGTCTACGTTTAGACCCCTTCTGTTTTTTTTAAGTCATATTTTTATTATAATTTCTTTCTTCCCCAACAGGAATTATATACAGTAACCAAGCAAATGATGAGCCAGAATAATGGCTAAGGATCAAGGCAATTCACATCAACAGAAGGCATCCTATTTTCAAAGTAGGTAGAGTTTACCTTTTCAACGAGTCAGTCCTAACAAATGTGTTCTTACTTTCTGATTTGAGAAATAATAATTTTATTTTAATGGACAAGCAGAGTTACTGTTAATATGCCTATACAATCTGACAACAGATTCTTTCATCAGTATTTAACGGTGCATTTATGTATGAAATTGGAAAGGCATTAAATTTGCTTGATTTCAAAATGCACAATCAGCATTTCTGATTTTATTTTAGAACTGACCAGAAAAATTCTTTTCATTCTAATTAATCATCCTTTGTTTAAGTTGGGAATGAGAGCGAAACATCGCAGGGTACAAGAGAGTGTTCCTAGTTTGTGAAACCAGCTTCTTTATTACTATTCAATGCCAAAAGAAAAAAAAATAGATAATTTGATTTTCAAAAGGAATCTCCCAGAAACAAATAATATAAGAACTGAACTATTATTTGTTCATATAAAAAATAACTTAAGTTTGATAAGTTAGATGATGGCAATACTTTGAATTTGGGGGAAAGAAGGAAGGAGAAATTTTACATAAATCCAAGCATTTTTGTTATTATTCCAAGCATTTTTGTCAGTATTTTCCCAAAAGGATGAGGATTTCAACAACAGAGAGACAGTGAAGTACCAAATATAGATCATCCACTAAAGATAAAAATCAGGGTAGGTAGCAGTTTTCTTATTTCTCTTGAGAGTGCTTAATAGATATGTAATCTTAAGGTACCCTTTATTTTGAGGTTTTATTTATTTTTTAATCGTTTTTTAAAATTTAAATTCAATTAATTAACATATAATGTATTATTAGTTTCAAGAGAGAGGTCAATGATTCACCAATCTTATATAATACCCAGTGCTTATTACATCACATGCCCCCCTTTCTTTTGTTCTTTGTTTTTTAGGCAAATTTATCTCTTGGATAACTTCAAGTGCATTTATTATCAGCAGTCACTTGTGCCTGCCTAAAACTATGAAAAACAATAAACTCAGCAGAAGGGCTGGAACCAATGAAATGCTGTTTGAAGAAAGTAGAATTTTTCTACCTGAAAAACGTTTTGGTTTCTGCAAAAATATAGTTTTTTAGTTCCACAGATTGTTATATCTTAGGTAATCACATTACTTTCATCTTTGCAACCACAGCAGCAAAGCTTAGACCATAGTTGTATTTCCTATTTCCACACTTAGCTTTTGACACCTAGATTTACAAACTCTTCACTTGTGAATATAATATATAGCTTAACTTACTATCCCGCACTGTATGACATGGAATTTCCTAGGAGTGTTATGTGCCCTCCCAAGGGCACAGCGTTTCCTTTCCTCAAACTGTCAAATGGTTAGTAAGCAGCTATGGATAGGAGAGAGCAAAGTTCCATGTGGATTACATCTTTGTGAAAATATAGATTCTTAAACACCTAACCAAGTAGCCTATTGACTCTATCAGCTGAAGATAAACAGGCCCATCCTAAGATTGAAGGCAAATATGTTACTGCCCCCAGTTCTTTTACCCTTTTGGTGGCATCACTGACTTGAAAGTAAACCACAGCCATCTAGTATGACCCAGGTTTGTACCTACAATGCTGGAACAGCAGATGTGGCAGTATATGAGTGAGAGAGAATCCACAGAAGGAAGTCAAGGCTCAAGAAGAGATTTTGAAATCTTGGATGATTATTTTTGCAAATTGCTATAAGACTGCCTCTTTATCTTATAATTACATTTCATTTAGTGATTCTATTTATTTATATCTGTACCTGGTAAATCAGAGAAGAGAAGAATGCACTCATTAAAGCCATTAGCCAAAAGCCGGTCCCGTAGCTGCTGGAGAATTGCTACTCCAATACAGAATGGGAAAGAGGAATTCCCAAGGAGTAAGGTATCCCAGAGGTGGAAAATTTTGTGCAGTGGAAATACATCTGTAAAATAACAAAATATAAATATATTAATTAAAATAAAAAACAAAATAACAAATTAAAACAATAACAAGCTGTTTTACTAGACATATGACAAATGCCTTATGGTCAAAGCTGTTGAAGAACAAATACTACCAAACTGTTTTTATAAAATGTTTATTCGGTTTTATAAAATGTTCATAAACACTATTTTTGGTTTGGCTTCATTAAATGTTTATAGAACTGTTTTCATACAATATTTATTGCTTCCTAAGGTATCTTTAAAATTTGATAATCAGATTGGTCAAATAGATGACATTTTCTAACCTCCATCATCAATCCTGGTATAGTTGTTTCATTCATTATATTTCTTCCTAGAATTTTCTTGTTATACTGTTCTCATAAATTTATTTACCTAGATGAAATTTAGTCCTTTTTTAGATTGAGTATTGTAACATTTTTATTATGCATTCTAAATAATTGCTTTATTAAGTTCCCATAAAAATTTTATCCCATTTTTTGCAACTTTAGTTTTTACACTTAATGATACTGTGGATATCCTTCCAGGCCAATGCATACAGATCTACTCTAAATATAGTATTCCATTTGTCATTTGTACCCATTTAAGCAGAATGTTCACCATATTAATACCTGTCATTGATTAAACTATTATATACCCACATAATCTATTTCTAGAGGAATTCCAGGTTTGGAAATAGCAAAAGTATTAGCTATTAGAGGATCTCTAAAAATTGAGTCTCATTTGGTTTGTAAAAGTTGTCTTCCAAAAAACTCTACGTAAGTACTATAGTTAATGTTAATTTCTTTTTCATTAGAGGGAAAAGATTGTATGAATGTCATGACATGTAAGATAGGCATCCTATACATCACCATGCAACACTCATCCTATGCAATACTCTTTTTGATATTCATCAGTCAAAACAATTCAAATTTCTCCCTACCCAACTCTATTACATTAGAATTACATAAGGATGTTTATGTAATTATATCTGTTTAATATCACTGTAACTATAATATACTGGGGAAGAATGGAGCTGTCCTTTTACTAATACGATACTGAAAGAAAAGGGAAAATGATACTTACGAGTAAACATTGTGAGAAACCAAGGGATGGCATAGAGCTATGGGTGGAAGAGGAAAGGGGTTCCAGGGATGGATAAAGAAGAAATAAAATATAATTACAATGATTACTAATAAACTGAATGTAAAAAATATTCGATGCTTTGGTCTACTCCACTGATTAAAATAAGAGTGAATGTCAATAATTATATTATTACCACAAATACTCTTTTAAATAATATTATCTCTTACAAATGCTGCAGATGACACTTTCACCAAGGATTATTCCACAGAATGTCTTCATTTCATCAAAGAAAATACTCAAGACAACGTTTAACCCAAACACAATATTAGCAAGCCAACTCCAAGGGTATACTTTCAGATTTTTACAAAAATATTTCTGGGATTTTAATGGTCCTTATCAGTATGGAGTTACCCTTAGTATTTTTTGAGAATTGTTACGATGGTATTTGAAAAATGTCCAAAATGTCTCATAAAAAGGTACTATGAAGCATAGGCTTTCTATTACCACTCTCTAAATTAATAGGAAACTTCGTAACAGAATAAAAGTAATGAGATCCTGAAATGAAATGGGTCTTCAGCTGAGTGACAAATTTATTTTCCTAAGTTCACTGTCTAGGAATGAAAATAAATACATACACACACACACAGACACACTTGTACACATACTTTCAATTAATTTTTTGACATTCTGAAAGTGAGAAATCATTCCTAATTTCTAAAAGTAGAGTAAAATCTCCTTTGTCAGTAGCAGGTATCAAAAATCAATAATTTATAGAAAAATCTGAAAAAGCTCTAATTTTATTGTACTTTGGGTATCAATGCAGTCTACCATTAGACAAAGATTTCTGTACTACCTTTAGGGTTTAAATATTCTTTCAGCACTTATCAATTATGAATTTATGAGTAGAGTTGTACATGTCTTTGCATAGCACACCACTGAGTATTTATGCCATCAAAATGCTAGTCAAGAACCCTAGGTATAATTATACAGTACCTTAAAATCTAAGTACTGGGCGCCTGGGTGGCTCAGTTGGTTAAGCGACTGCCTTCGGCTCAGGTCATGATCCTGGAGTCCCGGGATCAAGTCCCGCATCAGGCTCCCTGCTCAGCGGGGAGTCTGCTTCTCCCTCTGACCCTCCTCCCTCTCATGCTCTCTGTCTCTCATTCTCTCTCTCGCAAATAAATAAAATCTTAAAAAAAAAAATTAAAAAAAAAATCTAAGTACTGTATGTGAAATAAAGCTCATTGCTCTCCACAAGATCATTTATATACACATAGATAGTTCTTTCAAGTGACATTATAAAAGTGAAAACTGAAAAGTATAAAGGTATGTGATTTTACTGTAAAGAGTATATGGATTGTAGAAAACAATAAAATATAACAAAATCCAAACTCTTCAGCTTAATTTAAGTTTAGAAATAGTAAATATATGTTTCATCACTATTTTTTAGTTTTCCTTTCTTTAAAGGACATGACATAAATTATATTACAATACCTCTACCGTCCTGATCAAAGCCAATTATTTGCCATTAGGAATCTTAACTGAATTACTTAAGCTTCAGTAACAAGCTAACATCTGTTTTCCCAGAGTGAAGAGGGCATTGTATGAGGAAACTACACAAAGTAGGGAAGGAATCACTTCAAAAGATCAGAGGGAAAACTTGCCAGGCTCACACAAAGCCAGGAATAGTTCATCTTACCATCAGTCAGAATAAAAAAACAAACTAATAAATGAACAAAAAACCTATAATAAACAAGTAATTGGGTAGAGTACTCAAAAGAGTATTGCCTTAGTAATATTAGCAAAATTATGCTTCCAAATTATGCTGCTGCGGTCTTACTTAATAACCTTAGAAGCAGGCTTTGAAAGGATCAAATTGTTTCTTTTTTTTTCAAAGATTTTATTTATTTATTTGAGAGAGAGAATGAGAGAGAGAGATCATGAGAGGAAGTAGGGTCAGAGGGAGAGGCAGACTCCCTGCTGAGCAGGGAGCCTGATGGGGGACTCGATGACTACAGGATCATGACCTGAGCTGAAGGCAGTCACTTAATCAACTGAGCCACCCAGGCGCCCCTGAAAGGATCAAATTGTTTCAATGTTAGTTAGTTACATCCCAAAATAAAGCTCAAGAATATTTATAAGAATATAAAAATATTCAATATTCAACAAGGTAAAATTCATAATGTCTGGAATCTAATAAAAAAAAATACCAGTAGTAAAAAGTAGCAGAAAAAAGTGATCCATAATGAGGAGAAAAATAATTCAATCAAAATGCACACAGAACTGACGTTTGTAATACCAGGCAATGATGTTAAGATACTTTTTATAACTATATTTCATATGTTCAAAAAGCTAAGGAGGTTTATGTTAAGTAGAGACATGGCAGATACAAAAAAAAAAAAAAAAACAACCAAAAATATCAAACTTTTAGAGATGAAAAGTAGGATGTCTGAGATAAAAAAATATACTGGATGGGATTTAAGAGCAGATCAGACACTGCAGATGAAAAAATTAGTGAACTTGAAAACACTGAAATAGAAAGTACCCAAAATGAAACAAAGGAAGAAAAAGGACAAAAACAAACAAAAACAAAAAAACAAAAAACAGCCTTGAGCATCAGTGAGCAACTTCAATCAGCTAAATATGTATGTTATTAGAGATACGAATGAGAGAGAGAAAATATGAAAGGGGACAGAAAAAATATTTGAAGAAATAATAGCTTGAACATTTTCCAAATTTGGTGAAAACTAAAAACTAATAGGATCCAATAATCTCAAGTTGCCCAAACACAAGACCCATGAAGAAAACCACACCAAGGCACATCATACTCAAATTCCTCAAAATCAGTGGTAAAGAGAAAAATCTTATACACCATAGCTAGAGAGACATACACACACACACACACACACATTATGTAAGAGCATCAATGAGAAGATTCTTCTCAAAAAATGTTTTGTCAGTGCCCAATAAATGACAGTGTAGCAACATTTTTAAAGTATTAAAAAAATCTATGTAGAATTGTATGCTCAGCAAAAATATCTTTTGAAGACAAAAGGTAAAATAAAGACTCTTTCACACACATAGAAACTGAAAAAATTCATCACGAGCAGTCCTATACTACAAGAAATACTGAAGAAGTCTTCCAGGCAGAAAGGAAATGATACCAGATGGAAATCTAGATCTACACAGAATGAAGAGACATACAGGGATTGTAAATGTGTATGTGGCTGAATATAAGACTTTTATTTTTAAAAAATCTTTAAAAATAGTAATTTCTTTAAAGCAAAAATAGTAATTTATTGTGGGGTTTATAACATATGTAGAAATAAAATTTAGGACAACTATAACACAAACACTGGGAGGGGAAAATGGAAGTATATATTATAAAGTATTTGTACTATCTGTGAAGTGGTATAATATAACTTGAAAGCAAATGGTGGTAGGTTAAAGAATTATAATATAAACCAGAATTTCTTCATCACTATTCACATTTTAGGTTAGATAACTTTTGGTTGGGAATGTCCTTTGCATTTTCAGATTATTACAGCAATCCAGCCTCCACCCACTAGATGCCAATAGTATTCACCCAGTTTCGTCAAAAATGTCTTTAGACATTGCCAAAAACCCTCTGGGAGGCAAAACTGCCTGTTTGAAGACCACTGTATAAATCCTAGGGAAACCAATAAGAAAACACAACAGAGTCATAGCTAACATGTCAACAAAGGAGATAAAATAAAATCACAGAAAAAAAATCCAATGAATTAAAAGAAGACAGATAAAAAGGAAAAGGAAAACAAAGAATTGATGAGACAGAATAAAAATAGCAAATGGTAGATTTAAAGGCAACCATATCGATAATCACCAAAAAAGTCAATGGTTCTTACGATGGTTGATTTTATGTGTCAATTTGACTGATATGGGGTGTCCAGTTATTAGTTAGACACTATTCTGGTTGTGTCTTTGAGGGTGTTTCTGGATAAGATCAACATGTGAATCAGTAGACTTAATAAAGCAGACTGTTCTCCCTAATGTGAGTGGGCCTTATGCAATTTGTTGGAGGTCTAAATAGAACAGAAGTAATACTTCTATTAGTAATATTAATAGAAGACAGAGTAAGGGAGAATTCACTCTCTGCTCTGATGGATAGGATACAGCAGTGAACAAAACATAGGTCCAGCCTGTAAGGAGCTTATAGTTCATTAAGGGCAGTAGATGTTCATTGCATATTCTCTCAATTCATTCCACTTAGGTTCTTGCCTCCACCTCACCACCAAAACTGCTCTTATCTTCGTCATAAAAGATTTCCCTGTTGCTAAATCTAATAGCCAATTCTCCTTCTCAGTTCTTCTTTAGCAATCATCAGGGTTTGCCATAGTTAACTACTCTTACCTTCTCAACCCGCCTCTCCGATTTGACTTCCAAGATACCACATTCATCTATTTTTCTTCTTACCTTTCTGATTGTTGCTCCATCTCCTTTGTTGGTTCTTCTTCATCTCCTTGACTTAAATATTGGCATCCCCTATTTTCAGTCCTTGGACTTTTCCTCTTTTCTATTTTCTCCAAATGATTATATACAGTGTGAGGACTCCCCCATTTTTATAGCTCTATCCCAGGCCTCTCCCCTGAATTTCAAACCCACATGTCTAAATGCCAGTTGACATTTCCACTTGTATGTCTAACAGATATACAAAACATGTCCCAAACTGAGCTCCTGAGACTACTTCAAAAATTTGTGCTCTAAGTATAGTCTTCCAAATCTCAGTTAAGAGCAACTCTGTTCTAATTGCTCAGGTAAAAAATTCTGGCATCATTCTTAACTTCTCCTTCTCCTACATTGTACATCTGCCACCAGCAATCCTGCTGGCTCTACCTTCAAAATTATTCCAGAATGTAAAAACTGCTTACCACCCCTACCGCTAATTTCCTGATTCAAGCCACTCTTGCCTAGATTATTACAATAGTGCATGACTAACCTTTTTAAATTCTATCTGTGTTCTTCCTTGGGTTTCTCTTACCATAACAGCCAGAATGATCTTGTTAAAATGTTTAGATCAGAACATATCATTCCTCTGGTCAACAGTATCCAGTGGCTTTCCAACACTGTAAAAGCTGAAGTCTTAACTATGAAATCTGCTTTGATGTAAAATCTGGTCCTCTTTGACTCTCACCTCCTTGTTCATTGAGCTCCAGTCACATTGGTCTCCTGGCTGCTTCTTCAACATCCCTGGCATGCTTACACCTCCTGAGGGCTTTAGCACTTGCTATTGCTTCTGCTTCAATTGCTCTTTCCCTCAGTTCCTTAAGGTATTTATTCAAAAGTCACTTTTTCCATTAGGCTTTCCCTGACTTCGCTCCTTCCCATCCCTTCCCTTCCCCTTCCTTTTCTGTTCTCCTTCCTCCCTCCCTCCCTTCCTCCCCCCCACCCTTTCTCTCCTCTCCCTCAAGTTTTTAATTCCAGTTAGTTAACAGTGTTATATTAGTTTCGGGTGTACAATATGGTGATTCAACACTTCCATGCATTACCTGGTGCTCATCACAACAAGTGCCCTCCTTAACCCCCATCCCTTATTTAACCCATCCCCCCAATCCCTTCGCCTATGTTATTAAAAAATTCAATTTCCTCTACAGGGCGCCTGGGTGGCTCAGTTGGTTAAGCGACTGCCTTCGGCTCAGGTCATGATCCTGGAGTCCCTGGATCAAGTCCCTGGATCGAGTCCCGCATCGGGCTCCCTGCTCAGCGGGGAGCCTGCTTCTCCCTCTGACCCTCCCCCCTCTCATGTACTCTCTCTCTCTCAAATAAATAAATAAATCTTTAAAAAAAAATTTCAATTTCCTCTACATCTGAGTACTTTACATTCATGTCCCTGCTTTAGTTTTTTTTCCTCTTTAGTACTTACCACTACCCAACATATCACATAGTATATTTATCTTTTTTATTGTCTATCCCCCACTAGAATATAAATTCAATGGGGGCAGAGATTTTGTCTTTTTTTTTTTTTATTGACATACCCATGGCCTAGGAAAAAGGGCAGCACGTAATAGGCACTCAAAGATTTGTTGAAAGAAAGAACAAAATATATAATGAAGATAACTGAAAGGATAGATTAAAAGATCCAAAAATGAGATTATACACTTTCTTGAGAAGTTTTCAATAAATATGAAATAATGAGAAATTAGCTAATCTTCCTTGGGTTTTATATATCCTTCATATTAAATAGTGGAAAGTATTTAAACAACACCAAACTTAAAATTCTGAATTATATACTTATACTTTGACAACAATTATAAAAAGTTATTAGAAATAAGTGAAATGAAGCATATTCTAATAATATTTGAAAAGTAATAATTCAAGTTGAAAACATTTCTTTAATACATAATAACTCCTAGGTGCTCCCCAGTACCAGTCATCTCTTACCAACTAAAGTCAGGTAAATAAATAGTTAATATATTCTGTGAAATGGTAGTGCCTGTTATTTATTCTTTCTTTATTTCTTCCTTTTAAAATTTTAACTGATATTTTAATCTTAAATAATTTCTTAGGATATTGGTACATCTTCATAATGCAGTCTAATATATGAGAAAGACAGCAGTATAACATAATTTGAATACTAGGCTGGTTCAGGTTTTAATTTAAAAAATAGCAATTAAATAATGAAATATTTTATTGCAAATATAAAAAATATATAAAATTAGTCTTATTAAGTTAGAAATATTATTAGCTTTTCCTGATTTAAAGATGGAAACTGAAACCCAATGAAAAAAAAATCCTACATGCTTTAATTATTTTCTCCAGATCATTATATTATTTTGCTTTATTTGGCCTAGTGGTAGTCTACCACGAGTCAGCTGAGTAAATACTGCCCCCTAGCTATAGCAAGAAAGAATAGTGATATTTAGCATTTCAGGACATCTTTACAAATGGCCTAGTAATATGAATATTACAACTATCAACAGAAACAACAAAGGCCGGAAGCTCATTAACTTGATTTTGAAAAGTATAAAATTATGGCTTAAATAGTTGTAAAAGTATACAAATGTAAAAGATTAAAAAAAGGAAATATTTCTTATAAACTCTGGATGAATCTTCTGTCAAATGTATATTTACATATTTTCACATTGTCTTTCCTAATATTTTTAGTTTCTATTTTTACTTATTTTATGTATTATAAAAATTGTTATTTTCATTCTATTTTAAATAATACAATTATTATTGTTATTATAAAAGGGAGTCCCTTCTAGTTGACTTTCTTAATCTAGCTTCTTATGAGCATATTGTATTTTTTGTTTGCCTCAAGTCAGAAGTATGTTTACATTTAAGTTACCTCTATAAAATACACGTTGACCATTAATCTGATACCTCATAGTGACTCTCTGAATTAGGGAAATAAATATCTAGCCACTCAAGAAAGAATGCTTAAAAACTAGCAGGTTTTTGTTGTTGTTGTTTAGCAGTGGTAGATACTTTCACATATTTTCTTGAAACTCTAGACTTTGTGATCTGGTAGTTATATATCTCTTTAAACCTTTAGGTTTAGGTGAAGATTAGTTAATGGATCTAAAACACCTGGCAGAGGATGTATCAGACATCAGTATAGGAATTACAATGATCATTCTTAGTAACAGTCCAGAAACTTTTGTAATAAAAAATGTATTTTAACAACCCAAAGGGCTGAGGTCTTATGAAGCCATCTAACAAAAGCTTCACACACTCTGGAATAAGTAGCACAGGAGTGAAAGGTAAGGAGAAGGGAACCCTAAGCACTGGGAACTGTACATGTTTTACAGGTTGGGGTAGACTCAGTAAAGGCAAGGCATAGCCTAAGAAGGCTAAAGTATTTACCCTCCTGTTGGCTCTCAGAATCAACATTACTCAGTCCCATGACAGCTACTGTCAGTTCACAAAATTTCAAATTTACTTATACCAATTCTGTTTCTTCTATTTTCCAAATTCTTCTATTTACCAAATTCTACTTTATTTTGTCTTTCTGACTTACTATCATCCTCTGAGCTACATATAGTATAACAAAGTTTGCTACAAAAGAAAATTCTTGAAAATCAAGAAAATGCTCCACAAGATTTGCATTGTTCCATTGTGCCACTCATTTTCAAAAGACCATTATCTCCTTCAACAACGAAAAAAATGATGCTTTATGCTAAATGAGAGTAAATTCAATAGAATGGGAAATTCAGTAGAATGGGAAAGGGTTTCCCATAAATAAAAAAATATATATAGTAAAAGCAAAAGCAGTACTAAACAGTTCTCTTTCTTTAACAGTATTCCCCATCTTCTATCTTTTCAGAATTATGGGGAAACACCTTCTAAGAACAAAATCTACCTTTATTTCCATAACCACCTTTACGGAACAATAATCAAGAGATGAAAATTAGGGCGCCTGGGTGGCTCAGTTGGTTAAGCGACTGCCTTCGGCTCAGGTCATGATCCTGGAGTCCCGGGATCGAGCCCCGCGTCGGGCTCCCTGCTCGGCAGGGAGTCTGCTTCTCCCTCTGACCCTCCCCCCTCTCATGTGTTCTCTCTCTCATTCTCTCTGTCTCAAATAAATAAATAAAATCTTAAAAAAAAAAAGAGAGATGAAAATTATAAATCTATAAGATAAAGAGTGATTCACAGAGCAACTCTTTAGGATATTTTAAATGGAAAAAAAAATTACATTCTGACATTTTTGTGAGCCAGTAAACTTTAAGCAAGAGATTGTTCCTAAAACAATCAGTATTACTGCATTCTCACATATGAAAACAATTGTGCTAGGTACTGTGGCAGATACAAAGAAATGTAAACACTTGGCTCATATACATGAAAAGATAGATAAAGTAGTATGGAATATGGTGCTATTGAATCAATACCATCTAGACTCCTTGCTAGGGCTTGAAGTCAAACTTAACTTAAATTTCCAGGGTATATATTCCCTGTTCTCTGACAATCAGAAAATTTTATCTATATCTAAATCATCTGGCATTCTTTGGTAGATTATTGATGGTGGATTCCCCCAATGATAATGCAAGTTTTTTTATTTATTTTTAACTATCCTGGTAATTTGTTTGGTTTGAGACTTGAAACTTACTAAGAATCTAAGTCTTCTTTCCTTATCTAATGTGCTCACACTGTATTATCTCTATTTTTTATAAAGCATTTTCACAGATTTCAACTTATCTAAGGCTCACAGAGTCCTGTGGGTAGTCAAGGTAGACATTATTTTTCCTAATTTATTAATCAGCCACCTGAGGCTGGAAGTGAGTTACTATGCCACAGTCACAGGTCTATAACTTTTAAAGCAGGCACTAGACGCCAGGACTTCTGACCGCCTATGTTCTTTATACTATACAAGGATGGTAGAGAAGACAAAAATAAGTTGGGTTATAAGTATTTTTTTCTACATAACTTATTAATATTACACTGTATACTCTAAATTGTAGGTAAATTACCTCCCATACTTACTGTGAACACAACCAAAAAGTTGGATCATTTTAGATCCAGATCAGATCCTTCCAGAGGAACACTGTTACAGAACTTTCTGTGATGAAGGAAATGTTCTACAGTTGTTTAAAAAAAAATTTTTAAGCCTCAAATACTAATACCCCCAAATAATAATTAATATATGATAAACATTTCTCTTGATATATTTCTGTATTTATATAAAATTTTAGATAAAAATATTCATAGCAAAACCTGGATCATATTACACTTGCTACTTTATGAAGTACTAGATATAAAACTTACAAGTGAATAAAACAGAAAATTTGTTACTTTAAGAGATATTAGTTTCTGAAGATCTAGTTAAAGTTGCTAAAAAAAGAACAGAAAAAAACTTTTAAGCTATACTTTCAAGCTTAAGTATTACCTATTGATTACCTGTTTTGAAAGATGACAAAATTATTACACTTATACTCTCTATCCCTTCTCTAATACCTCAATTTTTATATAGTTTTTACATTATTAAGTTTTATAACATTTAAATTCTATATCATTACATAATTAACACAGTTGTTTAGTATTAATCCTTCATTTAAATGGAGTAACCAGTTCCTCGAGTTGCTAGTTTTATTTAACTCTTTCTTGGTTGGATTTCATCATCTATTTTCATTTTAATTTCTCTAAAAGAAGCTCTTGGGGCTTGTATTTCCTAAATTCTTGGATGCTTAAGAATCTATATACTGTACACCTAAAACCAATGGCACATTTTGTGTCAACTATACTTGAATAAAATTTTTTATTTTTAATTTTTTTAAAAGATTTTATTTATTTGAGAGAGAGAGTGAGTGAGAGAGTATGAGAGCACAAGCCAGGGGAGAGGCAGGAGAGGGAGAAGCAGACTCCCCACTGAGCAGAGAGCCTAATGTGGGGCTCAATCCCAGAACCCTTGGCTGAAGGCAGACACTTAACCAATTGAGCTACCCAGACACCCCTAAATTTTTTTTTCAAATGCATGTCTGCTAAAAGAAAACCTGCATGTCTACTACATTTGTATTTGAAGGATAACTTGGCTATTATGAAATTTCCCAGTTAACTTTTGTTCTCTTGAAATTTTGTACACAATTCTCCATGAGTGTTGCTATGAAATTTTATCTGAAATTCCCTTTGCAATTACTTAGGTATACTTATCCTTTTCCATTTTATTTTGTATGATTTCCTCAAAACTACTTGTTATGTCATTAAGTGGGTTTATACTTTCATTCTAGTTTTCACTATTTTAATGAGACTCTTATTAATATAATATTCTCAAAGTTCTCTGGGCTTTATCAGTTCACTTTTTATCTCCTTTTGTTAATCTATTTTTCTGAGCTCTTTATACTCTTGATTGCGCTCATTTTAATTTTTATTATATTTTTAAGTTTTTATTTAAATTCCAGTTAACATATAGTATAATATTAGTTTTAGGTGGCTCACTTTTTTTTAAGATGTATTTATTTATTTGAGAAAGAGAGTGTGTGCATGAGTTAGAGCAGGGGTGGGGTGGGGTTGGGGGGCGGGGCAAAGGGAGAGGGAGAGAAGCAGCCTCCCCGCTGAGCGTGGAGCCCCATGACACCGGGCTCAATCCCACAACCCTGAGATCATGACCTGAGCTGAAACCAAGAGGCCCAACTGACTGAGCCATCCAGGAGCCCCAAAAGGCGGCTCATTTTTATTTATTTATTTATTTTATTATTTTTTTAAAAGATTTTTATTTATTTATTTGACAGAGAGAGATAGCGAGAGCAGGAACACAAGCAGGGGGAGTGGGAGAGGGAGAAGCAGGCTTCCTGCCGAGCAGGGAGCCCAATGTGGGACTCGATCCCAGGACCCTGGGATCATGACCTGAGCCGAAGGCAGACGCTTAACGACTGAGCCACCCAGGCGCCCCCAAGGCGGCTCATTTTTAAAGTGAGATCATGTTGTGCTATTTCTGTGAGATAACAGAAGACTTTTTCATTTGTTTTTATAAGTGATTCTTTTATTTCTTTTCTCTTTCTTTTTCTGTCTTTTCATTATTTATCTTCAAATGGATCTAGCTTCTCATTAAAGGATAAATGTTAATATGGTGGAGGGTAGAATTTGGGGAGGGCAGTTCATAATCTCCATTCAAAACTGTTGCCTACAACATATCTCATTAACCCTTCAGGGTATATTGTACTCATCACTTTTGATATTCTTTTTTGAGCATTTCTAACTATTTGTGAGGATTGATACTTTATTATTTTTAAAGAACAAAGAATAAAGAGAAAATTTACTTACACTTTTGAAAAACAAATTAAAATTCCTTCTTACAATTACCATATGAATCTATTGGATCCTTTTATAAATCTATGATATATTATTGAAATCTCAGTGATCTTATTCTTCTTATATGATGAAATATTTTGTTTTTTTATCAAAGTAGGAATTATTTTATCATTACTCATCAGTTATTCCCAACTATGCTAAAAAAGACTAAACCAAAAGAAAACAAAAAAATGATAGAATCACCTAGAAGGATGGTATAATATTAAAATAAATCATTACTATTACCATTTTCATTTTTCCTATTGCATCATCCAAAGTATTATATCATCTTTCAAGAAGATATAAAAGATACATGGAGACAACATCATTATAGTCTTTTTTATTTTTTAATTCTCAGTGAACACAGTTGAGGGCTCAGAATTTCTCATTTTCCATCCTTACCAGCAAAGAGAAAAAAACTGATAGAGGATAATGTTTCACAATTATTAGACCAATCAGAAAATTGGCAGTAGTATTCTAGATTCTAGTGAAATGGTAACATTGGTTATATAGTGAAATTTCAAACTGTGAATGCTCAGATGATGGTATCTTAAATGAATTTCCTTAAACACAAGAATCAGGGGAAACAATAAGTTAGCCTTTCACTGGAAAGGACCTCATTACACAATATTTTGAGACATAAACCTGGACCATCCCATTTTGCTAAAAAGATATGTGAGAGTAAGCTTTCATTTTTATTTATTTATTTATTTATTTTTAAAAGATTTTATTTATTTGACAGAGAGAAACACAGCGAGAGAGGGAACACAAGCAGGGGGAGTGGGAGAGGAAGAAGCAGGCTTCCCGCCGAGCAGGGAGCCTGATGTGGGACTCGATCCCAGGACCCTGGGATCATGACCTGAGCCGAAGGCAGACGCTTAACGACTGAGCCACCCAGGCGCCCCTAAGCTTTCATTTTTAAAATGATATTTCTACACCAAATTTCATACAAGTTAAGTGGATAAATGTTAAAGGTAGGTGTGTTTACAAAACGACTGGAAGGAAACAGATAATTAGGAAGAAAATCATTATATTTATTAATCTAATTTGTGTTCATTCATCTAAAATGAAACTATTTTGCAATTATTGAACAAAAAAGATAGCTGTTCTCCAACGAAGTTATGAGGCTTATTAATATTTTGTTTTGATAACTGTGCTTTGAACATGCAGGTACAGAAGAAGAACCAGAAATAAGAATCAATTGGAGTTGTATTTTAAATCTAGAATCAGTATTTACAAGATAGATATGCTTCAGGTTCATGCATGACAGATGAGCAGTAAGTTCAAAGCATACTGCACACTACACAAATATATACTTTCAAAATGAGGAATATATGGAATAAAATTTTGAGTTGCTATGTTCATATTCTTACTAAAATTTTAATAGTTCTTTTCTTTTTTTTTTAAAGATTTTATTTATTTATTCATGAGAGACAGAGAGAGAGACAGAGGCAGAGGGAGAACCAGGCTCCCCGTGGAGCAGGGAGCCTGATGCGGGACTCAATCCCAGGACCCTGGGATCATGACCTGAGCTGAAGGCAGACGCTTAACCGACTGAGCCACCCAGGCGTCCCTTAATAGTTATTTTCTGCTATGTCTTCATTCTACCTCTGTAAATTATTATAAAATGACTTAAACATATAAAAATAATTAAAAAGGTCCATTGGACTCAGATGGTAAATGGTTTTCTTTCCCTTGTATACAAAAGGTTATATTAGTTACATCTTTTGCAAGTCATGATTTCCCTAATTCTAAAAAAAAGGAAAAAATCAAATTAAGAAATAAGTAACTGTATAATCATTTCTTTCTCTATTTTTACTTGGCTTACAATATTGACCTGAAAAATATAAAGTAGAAATTAGTAATAAAATCAGTTGGACAATTTAATGGTTCTGAGATCCACAGTATCATTTTAGGGAGAGATTAGGTATTTTTCAATTCCAGAGTACCTTCCAATTATCTCACTGAGTAGTAAAAAACTTTTTAAAATTTTCAAAGAAAATTAATTTACCTTAAGTAAAAGACTATAAGACATCTTATGTAGCACTTTCTGGGAGATAGAAAAACACCTTAAAAAATCAAGCAAATAAAAAAGGTTAAAATTCAAAGTAGTGAGTGGTAATCTCACCAAGTTAGGCAAGCAAGAAAGTCTTTATTGTTATTAGGACCATGTTGCCTTTGGCAAAGTATTTATTCATTAACTGATGCAGCAAAATAATATATCCAATTCAGCTTGTAATAACATGCTTTTCTAAATGTAGATCATATTAATATAACCAAAGAAATAGTATATGATCAGACTTTAACAATAAGTAGAACAAGAACACCAATAATGGTTAACGCCTTAACACTGTATGCCTAGTTTGAATAGTTTATATGTATTATCTCATTTAATCATCACAATGATCCTTTGAGGTAAGATTTATTATAATCAACATTAATAGCAATAGAACTGTGGATAAGAAACTAACAAGTATTTAGCTAGTAAGTTGAAGAGTCAGGATTAGAACCCTGGCCCATTTGATGCCAGTGTCTGAATGCTTTTTCTCTCTCTCAGTTTTCTCAAATAGTGGTCACAGGCTCCTGGGGATCTTCAAGACCTTTAGGGGTCCACATACTCAAAGCTGTCTTCATGACAGTACTAAGGTATTTTTTGTTCTTTGCAAAGCCACTGGTGGATAAAACTGCTGGTACCTTATTACAAATCAAGGTCATGGCACTGAAGTGTAACAGTCATATTCTTGTGAAAGATTAAAATTAACAATTTTACTAAGTATCTTTTTAAATGTTTCATAAGACAAAATGGGAAGTATGCATAAAACATACTGTGTACTGAATTGTAAAGATTGTTTTGAGAAAAAGCACTAGGACAATCATTTGAAATGTGGGTCAAGGCAGGTGCTTTTTTTTTTTTTTTTTCAAGAATACCATTTTTTTTCCCTTGTAAGCATGACATATAAACAATTATTTTTTCCAGGCTTTCATATTAGGCAGATATTTCTCAAAAATGAATGAAGTGAGCCTATCACTTCAAGAAAAATTTCTAGCAGTCAGGTGAATATTAAAATTTTAGAAAACTTGTTTCTGCCACTGTGAGCTTGGCAGCTTTCCAACACTTAATGATTTTTTGGATAAGATCAATGGTCATATTAATGAATGTGATTTTTTTTATATTGTAAAATGAAATGTTTCATAGTTGGAAGATCTGCATAATTCAGTGAACCGAAATGACCAACATATGACATTACAAAATCATGTGTGGGTAAAAGCCAAAGTGCAAGACAGACCGAGCGATTTGAATGGAACAGAGTATGAAAAGTTCATTGGTACGGTTTTAGATTGTACTTTGCAACTAAGCTTTAAGAAACTACCACTGTCTGAAAAGGCCCTTTGCCAACTACATGTCTGTATAAGTCCTAATTTTCTTCATACACTTCAACCAAAACAATGATTCACAACAGATTGAATTCAGAAGCAGATATGAGAATCTAGCTTTCTTCTATTAAACAGAGACTGCAAAAATAAAAAATCATACCACTCCTCCATTATTTTTTTTTGGAAAACAATTATTTTTTAGAAAAGCATGTTATTGTGGTTAACATGCAGTGGCTTTGTTGTGATTTTTAAATAAATTAATACATAAATATTTTTTAAATGTCTTAGTAAATATTGGTAGAGATAACCCACATAAACAAAAATTCTTTGGTATCCTTGATCCTTAAAGAGGTCTCAAGATCAAAAAGTTTGAAAACCACTGCCTTATGCCATACTTCCTTTCACTTGTCTCTCAACCAGTAGAAAGATACATTAGGTTGGGAACAGAGTGGGGGAGATTCAAGTGAGGATTTACTAAATAGAGAAACTTGCTGGATATTTAACTTGTGTGTATGTGTTCTTAGCAAGAAGTTACCAAAATATTACTTTATTATTCCCTGTGAAATTAGTAAGTCTCTGATTTCTAAGATATGGGCCATTTCTTTTTCTTTTTTTTTTTTTTTAAAGATTTTATTTATTTGACAGAGAGACAGTGAGAGCAGGAACACAAGCAGGGGGAGTGGGAGAGGGAGAAGCAGGCTTCCCGTGGAGCAGGGAGCCCGATGTAGGACTCGATCCCAGGACCCTGGGATCATGACCTGAGCCGAAGGCAGACGCTTAACAACTGAGCCACCCAGGTGCCTGATATGGGCCATTTCTGAAAGGTAATTAAACTCTCTTGGGAGAAAGAGAGCTCAATAAGCCATTTGTACTCAGGGGTCTTAACAAATCCAAGGTCAGTAGAATGGGATTAGGACTAATATTGGGGACATCATTGCAGTAGCCAGACAAAGGGGCACAGGCTAGCACTTTGCAGATGGACTAGAACGGGTCAGTGGGGACTCTTGTTATGGGAGATTCTAAATAAGGTACACTTTCCTAATTTATCCTGTAACCACATCTTGATAAAATCTAAAGCTCATTACCAGTAGTCTCTTCTTTAGATTATCTAAAATTTATTTCTGTAGCATTAACAACATGAAGACCAGGAATAAATGAAAGAACAAATGAACAAACAAAACAAACAAATACACAAATATTTCTGAACAATCCTTTCACACTTTCTGTTAGTACAAACTCAGCTGAATATAAATTTTGAAAAGGAAGGAGAAAATCAGTAGTAGTATAAGCATCCATTAAGACTGCAGTTAAATGAGAATGGTTTTGCCAGCATGCTTGCTTATCACTGAATTTGTTAGCTTTATCTTTAGTAGTGACAGTAGGTTCAAAAGGCACATATAGTACTGAGATATAGCCCTTATCATTTTTCTTAATGGCCACCTGACAACTTTTCATAATTTGCAAGCTGAATGCTATTCATAGCATTTCAGAAAAATAGTTTCCTTAAGAATGAAGAAACATACTTTCGTGTTCTCATTTCAAAGGCCACATATAATTTCAGAAGCAGAAACGTACACCAAGACAAAAATGATAAAAATCACCCTTGCCCCAATTTTGCCAGGTACACATTACTTACCCTATTTATATGTAAATCACATAACTACCATGATATATATAATCTAAGCATCACATCAGTGAACAATATTCCTAACTATTCAAGCTCCAACAGTACTCAATATTCAGAGTTCTGTGACCCACAGCAAATGGAAAGGAGCCAGAAATCACATCTTTCCTGCAATGGGAGCTTGCATTTTAAAGATGGAAGATTAATGAGGCCTTACTTTGATAGGATTAGTTATTGAGTAGGAAACTCAGTTCAGGATCTTATTACAAAAGTGCCCACCTCTCCCCTTGATGAACCTAGCCTGTATTGTTAGAGATGCAGAAAGTCACCTAAGCAATTATTCTAAAGGTAGAACACTGAAGATAGTAATTTAAGGAAAAACAAAAACAAAAACAAAAACACACTGCACATACAAACTACTAAACGCAACTAAATATATGTGATTATTAAAAGAGTAAGAAAAATGTTAGAAAAATTCTCCATTTCATCACACGCTTTCCACCACTATTCACTGTCAACAATCTCTATATTAAAAATATCAAATCTTTTTTCAAAATTAAATTTAAAAATAGTCTCAACATTTTCATATTATCTACAGACCTGAGAAACAGGCCAACAAAATACAACAGACCAAAAAAAAACAAGATAAAAGATTTCAAAAATAACAATCTTTTAGTAACATTTTAACTTTGTTAAATACCTTTCATTTTTGCTTATTCTCTGAGACAAGAGAATAGTTGAACAAAGCAAATTTTCTCCAGGTTAAGATATATTCTCCTTTCCCTCATTTTTCTTTGTTTACTCTAGGATTCTCAATAGTGAGACAACTCTTCTCTGAGGGTGTTAGGAAATATATGTAGACTCACTTTTCAGAAATACATGTCAGCATTTAATTGTCACCATAATTAGGGGATTACTACAGGCAGTCAGTGGTTAGGGGCCAGCGAGGTTCAACATTTGCCATGTACTAGACATTCTCATCCCACAAGGAACAGTCCCCCATCCCACATAATTATGAACATCTCATAAGATTAATCACAGTACATAAATAAATTAATACTACTTCATAATAATACTAGTATTAAAGAATTTTTACAAGAAATTACACAAAAATGCCCCGTTAATTATAGGAAGGTGTCATAATAAAGAGGGAAGCATAAATCAAGATAGCATATATAAATTATTGAATTATTGAATAATTAACTCACTCTATAAAGTAGCACATTTAACAAACTCTAATGTACTCTCCACTCAGATTTAACAGAGATTAACATTTTGTGGCAATTGTTTTGGAAATTTTTAAAATCAAAATAATACATTATCAATAGAATGAGTGTACAACTCAATTCTAATTTTCTCTTTTTTAAATATTATGTTTTGTACTTTCTGTAACTTCTGTAAAAATTCCTTCCTAGATGTAAGTAATGAATATGACACTCCGTATTTAGGTCTTGTAGTCAACCTAGAACTTATTTTTCTGTATCGTATGAAGTTGGCTTTGAGTCCCACCTCCCTTCCATGTAGTTACCCAATTGTATCAGGGCCATTTATTCAACAATCCATTCTTTTCTAATTGGCTTATAGAGCCATCTCTGTCACATACCAAAATCTATTTATGGGAAGGTCTGTTTTGTGTATTTTGTTTTACTAGTTTATATCAATTATCACTGCATTAGTTTCCTTTTGGTTAATATGTGCCTGACTTATGTTTCTTATCTCCTTTTTTGACTAACATCCTTACATTTTTCTCTCTTATAAATACCATACAGATGGATTTTTTTTTTAAATGCCTGAAAATTCCTTTTATTAGGCAATCTAATTAGCTTACATTCTTTCTATGATCTTTCTATGTTTTTACAGGATTGGTTGACTTTTCTTTTCTTTTTTTTTTTTTTTAAAGATTTTATTTATTTATTTGAGAGAGAGAGAATGAGAGAGAGAGAACACATGAGAGGGGATAGGGTCAGAGGACGAAGCAGACTCCCTGCCGAGCAGGGAGCCCGATGCGGGACTCGATCCAGGGACTCCAGGATCATGACCTGAGCCGAAGGCAGACGCTTAACCGACTGAGCCACCCAGGCGCCCCTGGTTGACTTTTCTTTACTCCATACCCCCACACCCCACATTGATTTAGAAGTTCTACATTCTCTATTTTCTTAATGATTACCATTAAAATTTTAATATGCATCCTATACTTCTGCATTTCTTGTGAGTGGAAACACTGACTGCTCTTTGTTCTGGATTATATTTTCCAAGGCTGTTTTTATACAAATATTAGGAAATGTATGTATGGTTGGAAAGCCAACACAAAGATGCTAACACTCCTGCGGCTTGCTGTGCTATGAGTGATAACGTCCTTTGTCTCTGACACAGGAATCTTGAGTTTTCTGCCAGTGTCCACGAAACCGTAACAGGCTCATTTATTAGCTTTTAAGTTGAGTGAAATCAAACCCCAGATCTGAAAAGATCCCTGACTTAATGCCTAAGTAAAATGAGTATATTTATTTTCCCATGATATAACACAAAAACATTACAACACTTTTAAGCTGAGTTCTCACCTGCTCTTATCTTTTATAATATTGATAGCTAAAATTTTATTTCTATTCAGCTATTAGCCTTTTCCAAGTTAATTTTATATATAAATATTTAATAGTCATTGTTTAATTAGATTTGTAAGCTTGTGAGGATTAGATGAGTGGTTTATTTAAAGAGGGTGAAGCAGTGCTGGGCACACAGTAAGCACTTAACATATGTTTGCATTATTAAGTTTTAACAAGGTTTTTTGCTCATCCTCCTATACCATACTCATTCAGAGTTCAATTTTTCTGATTAACTAAAGCAAATAGAAATTATATATTTCCTTTTGTGAGTCCTTTCTTAATACTATCTATATTCATGAATATGTGTACAATTTTTATCAGGCTGTCTTGGTAATTCCATTCTTATTTTTCTGCATAAATGTTTTTTGTCAATCTACAACACTGCCTGACCCAAGGTCATTTTCTGTTTACTACTGAGCACAATTAGGTGCTTTCAAGAGAGTTCTTTGAAAATAATTATCCCTTCTTTTAGTCTGTGTCTTAGCTATTAGTAGTTTTTTCCCCTCAAATATCTTATTCTGTTATCAACTTGGCACTCAGCTCCTCTATAATTTTTTCAACCCTAGCCATAAAATTTAATGTAGTTTTGTCTTATATGTCCCAGGATGTGAAGCAAGAAAGGTGGGGTTATGTAAAAATGAATACTTACTATGATAATATGTATATTGGTTAATTTTTTTTACAAGGCCTTTTATCTCCATATAACTATAGGGTTTTTCCTTATTTTATTTGTTTCCTAATCTGTATATGTTCTTTTTGGAGCCCTCACTGAACAAACCACGTACTCAAATAAAAGGTATTTCTCCAGAAGCCTAGAAGCAAATGACACTGTAAATGTTAAGAATGGTTACTACAGGCCTGATCAGGTCACAGAGTTATATACAGCACAATACAAAGAGCAATGAACTAGGAGTAAATACATCTATGTTTTAGTCTCTATTCTCCCAATGGAAGATGAACTAGACTAGTTGTCAAATGATGTAAGTTAAAATTTTAGTTCTGACTTATTAGTTTTGTTATCTTCTCAAACATTATATTCTCAATTAAATGCTGAAATTATCTGCTTCATATGCCTTGCAGGTTTGTTTTGAGAATCAAATGAAATAATGTTTACGAAAGTACTTTTAAACTTCAAAGCATTCTGCAAGTATTTATACTATAAGTATTATTAACACTTCAAATAGATTAGTTGAGCATTAATATAAACATTTTTCATCTCTAATCTTACCATCAATAAACTGGTCCCTGAATATGAGTCTTAAGAAGAAAGGCATGATCAGGAAACAAAAAAAGTTAAGATGGAATAAGGAGAACTCTATCTCAAAAATGTTTTTTTGAGGTTTATAAAAAGCTATGATACTATACTCCAAAACACTTCTAAAAGAGGTTTGGCTGCATGTCACGCACCACAGATGAGTAACAGGCTAACTAACCATGGCTAACCTCTAAAAGTCAACTCTGACTTTTGGGTTGACATGGACTGTTAAGAAGCCAATGAAGTAAGCCAAAATCTGGCGAAGCTTCTGAGGTTAATATATCAAAAAAAACACAGAAGCAGCTACTTAAAAATTCACTAAAGTTCAAATTTCCTACTTCTTTAAAAGCAGCCCTGAATATCATAAAATCCAAGTGAAAACCCTTACAGCACAGTTTAAAACAACAAACTAAAGTGTTTTTCAAAACAATTTGATAGTGCCAAAAAAATTAAAATAACATACTTTCCCTTTACTTAAAGTGAGAATATGGAAGGTAATCACACAAACTTTATAACAGAAGGCTATAGCTGGTAACAGAAACTGGTTCAAAAACACGGACTTCTTATGACAACACAACTTTAAAAACAGTACTCTTTTGTGCTACCTATTTTTGCTTTATTTTTTGCCTCAGGTTCTATTAATGTACCAAGTACTTACATCTGGGATAAATCCAATCTCATTGAGATGATTGCTCAGCTCTGGATCATGGAATGCAATCATCTGTGAGAACACGGTCAGATACTCTGAAATGACAGTAAAGTTTAAGACAACCACCATTTTTACATAATACTTCAAATAAAGACATTAAATGCATATAAATTAGTTTTATTTACATTTTCAATGATATTTAATTTCTCCATGAAGAAAATATACTTTAGTAGGTAATTTTCTGTTTTATTACCATTTTAATCACTTACTAATTATTAAACATACCAAAAAGCTATGGCACAACTTATTTTCTACCTTCTGAACTACTGATTCATTTCTTGAATCACAGATTACACACGTGATATTTTCCTATTAAATTCAATATACATTTTCTCTCACAATATTAAATCTGTCTTGCATTATGGTATATTCAGAAAGTGGAACAGATATTTAATTAAGAAACGATGCTTTTTTTTAAGATTTTCTTTCTTTATTAATTTCTTTATTTATTTGACAGAGACACAGCGAGAGAGGGAACACAAGCAGGGGGAGCAGCAGAGGGAGAGGGAGAAGCGGACTCCCTGCTGAGCAAGGAGCCTGATGCAGGGCTCGATCCCAGGACTCTGGGATCATGACCTAACCCAAAGGCAGATGCTTAACTGACTGAGCCACCCAGGCGCCCCAGGAACAATGCTTTATAAGCAATCACAAGTGGAATAGTTATACTTTAATTTTGTTTATATATACAGATATAGGCATTTGTTCCAGTTCTAACGTATTTCCATCTAAGGCTCTACATTTACCATATTTAGGAATAAGAATTAGCAAAATCTTAATCAGAAAATAGGCACACAGTAGGCAATTAAAAATATCTGTTGTTGATTCTAATCCTATTGTAATTGATAAGTTCAGTTAAAATATGAGGAATATTCCCTTATTTTCCCCAGTCTTTCAACAAATTGCTTTTCTTGTCAATTTACTCACTATGTTCTAACCTGAACAAGATTCTGGCAATCATCAACTCAAGGGCAAGTTAACCGTATTTTTACAAAGCAAAAAGACAAAATTAACACATATTTTAAGGAGCTCAACTTTTTTTTTCCTTTTTGAGACTAAAATGACAATAACTCGATAAAATGAATAGAATGCTGCCTTACTTAAATCTAACAGTTACTATGAAGATAAAGAACTGAACAAATATGACATATTTTTTGCAGTTAAGAACAGAGGGCTTGGGGAGGTTTCATGACGTATTTAGGATTATTCTCTAGTTTATGACAGACAGGCTCATAATTTAGGTTTTCAGATTCCTAGTGGTGTTTTTCTTGCTGTGCCAAAAAGAAGCATATTTCAAAAGAGCAGAAAGTGTGAGTTGTAGGAATATTGGAGAATGTGGTAAGAAAAATTCCAGGTTATCTTTGTCTTTCTGAAGGAAGAAAGACTTTCACTACTTCCCAGGGATTCCCCTGGAAATGGTATGGAAGATGCTGAGGAATTCAGCATGATGATGGAATGAGGCATTTGTAATGCTAAGAAGAGAAAAACAGACTGAGATGGGACATTTTTAAGCTTGTTTTCAACTGCAGTTTCGTTATGTGAATAAACTGTACCTTGTTTATATTTGGTTCAAAACAACAGTTCTTTTAAGAAAACAAGAACTAAATAAAATTACATTTTAAAACTCTGGTAAATCAATCATCAAAACTGTTTTCCTCTATCAAATAAGGTCAAAACTTGAACTACTAATATTGCTATTTCTGAGCCATCTCCACGACCCACGTCGTCCCACAGATGTGGTTAGCGTCTGTAATATGGCTGTTACATGGTGCCTGTTACATGATAGAGTACTTTCCGTATCTTTAAAAAATGACAATAACTCAATGAACATTTTCTCTTAATAACTTCAACTCCTTCTTCCAATAAAGTAGATCAAACCAATTATTTGGTGAAAATAACCTATAAAAATAATGTCTTTCTTTTTTTTTAGTTTTTAAAGTATCTTATTTTTAATATTTCCAGAAATAGTACTAAGTCCTCAACAATCTGTTAGTATAAGTAGCATTCCCTCTTTTCCTCAATGAAAACTTTGCCTCTATTGGGTGTTGTATGTAAGTGATGAATCACTAAATTCTACTCCTGAAACTTAATATTACAATATATCTCAACTAACTGGAATTTAAGGAAAAACTTGAAACAAAAACAACAAAAAAATAAAACTTTGCTTCTAATAACCCCAATGTATTTTATAATTATTAACCTATAAGCAATGATACATATTTTACAAAGAGGAGCACCAAGAAGCACCAAAAAGAAAAGACGAGGCAAGGCGGTGCTGTATTCAAGATCAGGATAAAGCTGAATTCCGGATCTAATTTGAACTTTTACCCATGGGTGCTGGGTAAAGAATAGGCATTTGATTAATATTTTTCTGGATTTGATGTTTACTCTATAGCAACAGAATTCATTCTATCTATCCACTGTCTCATCTTTTCCTCTAAGAACAAGAAAGATACAATTCACATCAGCTTCAAGAGTTACAGATTGAGGTGAAAACTCGGGTTGGATCCCACTGCCTCAGGGAACTTCTGGGTTTAACCTTTAATTTTTTTTTTCTATTTCTAATTAGCAACAGTATGTTTACAGTCCTAATTTACCTAGAAGCTAGTGGTATGTAACACCAATAATCATAAGCATTCAACTATATGCTGATGAAAGCATACAGTTATTAACTTTTAAAAAGTGCACTTTATTTTAAACTAGAAAATCATGCCTCAGCCAATTCCCCACAGCTATGCTCCAGTTTACTAAATATCATTCTTATGATATTTAGAAAAGAGGTGGGTTCAAAAGAAGAGAAAGATAATTTTTAGGCCTACACTTGTCAGCTATTTTCTTTTCGGCTCACATACCCTGCTCCAGTAAATCTACAAACTCAAATAGTAAAGGCAGACATTTTCAGTCTCAGGAAAAATCTCTTTAGTCACATGATATAAGACTTGAAAACAGCAAGGACCGTAAGTTCAATGTATTTCCTACTATCTCCCAATATCCTATCATTAAAGCCATCCATGACAAAGATGTATATTCAACCCCAAACAAGCAATGTACTGTTTTTTCAAATGCATGACCCTTTTGGTGAAATTGCATATTCTCCCTCTCTCTTTCTTATCGTTTGATGAGAAAGGAGATTTATATTATACTCGCATTTTGACAGCTGTCCTTTAGACTCCACCTTTAGTCTATCTTCCTTCCTCCTTCTGTCCTCAAAAACTTATTGAATGTCTATGTGCAGTGTGACCATACATCCTGGTTACATGGAGAGTTCCAGTTGCCACCTGTAGGCTCAGTGTCTGGTGCAGTTAGTGTGCTTTTATACTCTGAAAAATATCCCAGTTTAGTTATATAGCCATCCTAGCTATGTGATGCACTACATTAAATGTTAGAGAATTACAGAGAAGAAGATATCATCCTTTTCCCCAAAGGATTTAGAAACATATACAGGAAAACAGAATATTGGGAAATTTTTCATGCAATTTTATTTCCTAGGTTTATATGGTATTTCTCTCTCCCTTTCCCTTTCTGACTTGTAGGAACCACATCTTCCAATGGTCCAAGTGTGAATATGCCTTAGTTTTATAAACAGTACAAGAGGGATGCCTGGGTGGTTCATTCAGTTAAGCGTCTGCCTTCGGCTTGCCTTTGGCTCAGATCATGATCCCAGGGTCCTGGGATCGAGCCCCGCATCGGGCTCCCTGCTCAGTGGGGAGTCTGCTTCTACCTCTCCCTCTGCTTGCCGCTCCCCCTGCTTGTGCTCTCTCTCTCTGGCAAATAAATAAATAAGATCTTTAAAAAAAAAATAAACAAACAGTACAAGAATGTTTGAAGTTGTAGCAAAATTCCAATTGCTGTTTTGGTGAACAACATACAGCAGAATGACTTTGAAGTATAGTTTAAAAGTTTATAGGCAGGTTTTCTAGGTTGTTCCTTTCTTAACTGAAAAATGACATAAAGGTATAGTTGGGTTTTCCACAAAGGATTAGTTCCCATTCTTTTTTTTTTTTTTTTTAAAGATTTTATTTATTTATTCATGAGAGACAGAGAGAGAGAGAGAGAGAGAGAGAAGCAGAGGGAAAAGCAGGCTCCCAAGGAGCAGGGAGCCCGATGCAGGACTCAATCCCAGGACTCTGGGATCATGACCTGAGCCGAAGGCAGACGCTTAACCATCTGAGCCACCCAGGCACCCGGGTTAGTTCCCATTCTTAATAATTAAATGGCTGCCTCTCTTCACTGGCCTAAAGTTGCCTTTTTTCTCTTCAATAGCCTAAAGTATGTCTGTTCTGCAAGTTATAAGCCTGTTTTCCAGTATCTCTGCAACTCTAACCGATCTATCCCTTTCAGACTCCTCCACCTTTTTCAATCCAACTGTTACTCTAAGGTTCTGAGTCTAAGAGTAATTCTAGGAATCTTAATTTAGAGGTCCAACTCTGAGCTGTTTAACCAGTATATTTTACATTCCTGTGTATTGATATTTCATCAACTCGATAGTAACATTACTGGGGATAATCTGATAGTGCCAAAAATGATAAAGAATATTCATTTAGGCTAGAAGTAAATTTTTTATCTTCTTTAAAAATGTCTGCAGTAACAAGTTAATAGGATCATGGTAAACAAACAAACAAAACAGGATATCTTGATTAAACAGAATTTTTGTCTCTTCTGTAAGAGGCAAAGCATTTTAGAGTCTTATGAATATATAAATACTGTATTTTATGAAAAAATTTAAAATAAAAACTTCCAATTTCTATCCATTTATAATTATAAAAACAAATACTTTTTCCAAATAACATTTAAAATTGCTATCTAATATCGAAACTTTTGGTTTCTGTAGAGACAATTCAATGACTCAACGAATATGCAATTCTGCAATTAGCTGTTGAGTTGATTGGTTTCATATGATAAACAATTTTTCCAAATCTTGTGGGGGAAAAAATGTGCATGTGTTATTGATACTAATCAAAAATCAGTGTCACTTTGAAGTTTAAAGCTTAAAATGCTATATAACAAAAGGGGAGGGGAGGACACACAAAGAAGGAAAACAATAAAATGAGAGCTGAATATTTCTAATTCCAAGCCTAAAATAGACATTTTGAAGAAAAATAAACCACTATTCTTCCATAAACTTTAGTAACCAATAATCAGCATCCTGTTTCACCTCATTCTTTAGCTCTTTTTTTGAACTTCAGGCATCAGATTTGACTACTGGTTATTTTATCAACCTATTTTGGACTTTTTTACTGCAGTTCTCTTCCTTGTTCTGTCTTAAGGATATCTTTCTCCCTTTTTGCCAAGCAAATTCCTACTCAAATTTCAAATTCATCAATAAATATCCCCTCTTTCATGAAACCTTTCTAGACATGCTATCTCTTCCCTTTGCTATCAAAAAGAAAAGAAAATTTGGAAAAAACACAAAATAACTTCCCCAACTTCTTCCTCTGTGCTAATATAGCAGTATGTATATTTATTTCATTGGCGTATAAATAGTTTTCATATTTATTTCCTATACTGGGCTATGAAATCCCTTGGAAAAGGCCTGAGTGCTATTTACCTTAGGAACTTCTATTAAGTAGTGCCTGGCTTAGAGTCAGTGCAGAACAATTACTTACTGAAAGACTACATTTGTTGAAATTGCTTTTTTCTCTTTCATTTTTTTTTTGAAACTTTTTTTCTTATATAATATGTGGTCAACACAAAAACTGAACAAATAAGACACCTTGTTTATTGTTTCTTGGGAAAATATACATGCTACATTTTTCATCATAAAATTAAAGAACATTTACTGTAGCTTTGAAAAGTTTTAAGATTAGTTACCAATTCAAGATTTCAAACACAAATTTATAGAAATTATAAGTGAGAAAATTATTAACATTGACAAAAATAAGCTTTAAGTAATTGTATAGTATTTTAGTTACAATATGAGAAAATTATTAACATAAAAATAAAATTTAAATAATTGTATAGTCTTTTAATTACAATATTAAATGTTAAAATATATTACTGATTAACAAATTAAGAGTGGCTTGGCCTTTCTGACTAAGTCCCTCCAAATTCATGTTGTGGACACTATGGTTTCTCTTTTACTTATATGAAACAAGATCTTGTCTTATTTATTTGTATAATAAGCCTTTTTAAAGTGTATTAAAAAAGTTTGCAGCTAAAAAGTATAAAAACTCATTTTTTTCAAGTTGGAAATTCATTATCAATATAAAATATACACATTCATCTGTATTATAAAACAATTACCAGAAAAATGAAACTAAATTTTTCGAGGTAAATCATTTCTGTATTTTGAAATAGGAATCTATATAGAACCATAAGAAAAAAATGAATATAATAGAAGCTATGTAATATGGCCTTCTGAGAGCTAACTAATTCATTTTATAAGTTCTGTTTTTTGTTTTATTATGTTATGTTAGTCATCATACTTTTTTATTATTATAGAAGTTCTGTTTTAATTGCTTTTTTTTTTTAAGGATTCTCCAAATATCTTCATCTTCCTTAAAGTATAGGATTCTGGCTAGGCATTATGCTTTAAGAGAGACCTGATAAATTTGGGAAAAGATTACTTCCAGGCTTTATATATGAAAACTCAGTTAAAGTTATGGGTTCATGTTAGCTTTAAAAATAACAGCATTATTTCTGACTTTACTTAACTAAAGATTAAGGAATCACCTTTTGTGATGCATAAATACTTACCTGAATATTTTCTTTTTTTTTTTTAAAGATTTTTATTTATTTATTTGACAGAGAGAGACACAGCGAGAGAGGGAACACAAGCAGGGGGAGTGGGAGAGGGAGAAGCAGGCCTCCTGTGGAGCAGGGAGCCCGATGCGGGACTCGATCCCAGGACCCTGGGATCATGACCTGAGCTGAAGGCAGTCGCTTAACCAACTGAGCCACCCAGGCGCCCTTACCTGAATATTTTCTACTTTTAATCTTTTCAGTTTGTTTTGGTCACTATTTGATAAATTATTTGCATCACATAGTCTCTGAAATCTCTTGGTATCATTCAAGGTGTTATTAAATCCACTCATTTTGGATTTTGCTGGAATCTTAAAGAGTTTACTGCCAATTCTATAATAAACATCACTGACAAAGGTAATAAGGAAACTATGAATAAGTATGGAACACATCTCAATAAGATACAAGATACACGCTTATAATACCTAACTTCATAAATTCTCAGAAGTTGACATTACATGACACTTGAAGTTGGGTGGCTTTACTAAATTAACATAAAAGCGAAAAGCAACTTCCTTCCTATAAAACATATTTGTCTTTGGTTATAGTGGTCATTAGAAAAATACCATAATTCTTTATGGACTTGAAGAAAGACTAAACCTAATGGTCTCTTTATGGGTTTTAGTGATGGATTATTATCATATTTTATGGGGTCACAATCATAAATTTAATTTAGTATTGGTTATTTTTGACATAAGCACTTTCTCTGTAAAAAGACAAGTAAAGACATTTGCTTACCTTGTATTACATGTGAGTTGTCTTTCAAGAAGAAGTTATACAGGTATTTGGGGATAAAAGCAGACATACATGCATAAGCCAAGGCTAAGAAAGAACAAGGCAAAGAAATACAGCAAATTAGTTAATGGGATAAATGGTCAGCAGTCACTCAGCACACAATCCTTGAATCTACTATTAAACAAGAGTCATATTAACATTGATGGAAACACAAAATTAAGTGGGGGAGAACCACCTATCCTTTAAAACAGAAAATATTTTGGACAATAAAAGATAACTATCCTAGTAACTTTTCAGTTTTGACTGAGTGTGGCAATCATTATCCCACAACAATAAAAACTTTTATTACCAGAACTTTATACTTAAAAATATCTAAATTTGGTCATTATTAATGAGCCATACAGACCTTAAGATCCTTAATTTTTGTTGATACAAACAAAAAAGTATGAGAACTTTGGATTTAGGAGCTCTAGTCATAAATTGTTCTTTCAAACACAGATCTCTTAATATTCTTGGATCAGTATGTATGATAATAGACTGTGCTTAACTACATATAGCAAAATCTCTGCTAGATTAATGAGTATTGATGTCAGAAAACAGTGCATTTTAAAAATCATTCAAATAGTGAAATTTTAGCTCTCTGGGATTATGCTATCTCTACTCAATTCCTGAAATCTTTGTAAATTCTGACATGAAATAAAATTTGAAAAAGATGGAGATCCAAGATACTTATAGAGATTCATGCTATATAGGGTATCAGTCTCTAGATGTGATATCATTAGTGATTAGAGTCAATTAAATTTAACAAATAGGGGCACCTAGGTGGCTCAGTTGTTAAGCGTCTTCCTTCGGCTCAGGTCATGATCCCAGGGTCCTAGGATCAAGCTCCGCATCGGGCTCCCTGCTTCTCCCTCTCCCACTCCCCCTGCTTGTGTTCCTGCTCTCTCTCTCTCTCTCTGTCAAATAAATAAATAAAATCTTTAAAAAAAATTTAACAAATATTTTTTGAAAAACCTACTATAAAAGAGGCATTATAAAAACAAAAACAAAGAGGGGCACAGAAAATAAAAAACCTGTCATTAAAAAAAGCTACTAACCAAAGAAAGGGTTACTATGTTAGTATATAAACAACTAAAATATAAAAACATACACAAGATAAATTTCCAGAAATACAAGGTGCTATATGGGTTTAAGAGGGAGAGCAAGAAAAGTCTTATTAAGGAATGACTGAAATGATTAGCTTTGGAGATATAAGACCACTATTTATTTCTTTACAAACTGTTTAGAAAGTATACATAGACCAAAGCTAGTCTCTAAAGAAGTTAAATTTTCTCCAAAGTTTCATTAAATGGTCACCAAAGAAGATGAATGCATAATCAGATACTCCCTAAATTTCTAGTCACTGCCTTGTTACAATTGAAACTCTAGTAATAAATTAACCTTTTACATCCTCTAAAATGAGTCTAACAGATTATTTCACAGAAATTTACAGTATCTACTAGGAAGAGATCAAGAACCTTACAATAAAAACAAAAACCTTTCCTCTTTGAATAAAATATTTTAGAAAAATATGTACAATGATTATTTAAATGATAAATAGGCTTACCTTCATTATTGAAATTTAAATATAGGAATGGAGCACAAAGTGAATCAAGACCTGATGGGAAGGGGTTGGGGGGAAAGAATGCAGTAAATATAAATCAATATAAGTGTATATACATACCTTATTCAGTTCCCTGCATTACTTCTACATAGATTAAGCATTATAAGTATTACTCATCCAGAAATATATTACATCATGGGGTAGTTTGAGGAGTAATTGATAATGACCGGCATATAGTAAATGCCCAAATCAAATCAGATATTGTTATTATTATCTATTATTATGAGTTAAAGAGAGAAATACAGTAATTGAAAAATGTAAAATTGATAGAAGGCTTGACTATAGTCTCATCTCTGACCCTGTGTGATCTTGGCAATCATTTTAACATCTCCAAGCACGTTTCCTTATCCTGGCGATGGAAATTTGTCTTACAAGTTTCTCTGGGATGATGAAAAGCAATCTTTCAAAAATTGTAAAGTAAAATACAAACATGTTACATATTTCTTTTATTGATAATAATGCTGTTCATGTGTTGTTATGTTGAAGGAAGGCACATAAATCTATCTATAATTGTTAGGAAGACACAGAACTCTAAAAGGGATAAAGCTAGGAAAAATAATAGCTTCGCTTTAAGTTTGGCCAGAAATTGAGATTTAAAATATAAAAACTACTGTTCATAACAACAAATTAAAAAATAGAACTGGAAGAATGGCCATCTCATTCATCAATTTATCAGTGAGTACAAAAATAATGAGAAGGGCTAAAAATCAAGGATATAGAACATTAAAGTTATTTAATAAAAGAGAAATAACAAATATAATAAGCAGTTTAGGGTAGTATCCTATTCTCCAATTCCTAATAACCATGATAACTAAGTTGTAAATCATTAAATGACAAGAATATCAACTAGCCCCAAATTATTTATGGTACAATATTATTTTATTATTTGCATAAGCATTAAAAAAAGTATCCCCAGAGATTACAACAGCACAAAATATTCTTCCTACTTTCCTAATCAACATTATGGTAAATTGTTTCATTAAATATCATGCATTTAAATGATATCCACTAGGCATTTAGACAAAGTTAAAAAAATGTTCTCTCTAAAAACAGATAACCAGTAACAGCTTTCCTCAAAGCCAAGGATATTTTGATATTTTGTTTTAATTTTTTAAATTGTCAGTCATGCAACATGTGCCTTATACTTCAAAAAGAAGCTTAATAATTGGGGGAAAAAAATGTTACCTTGCCAATACACAAGATCAGGATGAGACACGACCCAGGCTTTTAATACACGCCTAAATTTTGCATGACCTTCTGGTGATGATAACAGTTCATCATACTGATGACACCGAGGAATATCCACTTCAATCTGTAAAACAGCAAAACAATAAGATGGAACTGGAATAGAGTGATCTCCAATAAATCTCAAGATAAGGAAAAGGAAAGAGTGTATCTTGAATTTCAGAATAGACCATCTACATAATCCTGGTGTCTGAAGTTTTTAAATTTTATAATAGTCCTCTGGAAACACCAAAAAAGTTGCATGTATACTTAAACAAAAAAGCAGACCATTTTTATTGAAAAGGTATATATTAATATAGTTTTCAAAAAACCTTCCTTTATAACCTGGTCTAAATAAAGGGCAAATTCTTCAGATAAAAAAGTACAATTATTAGGAAAAGTTACTTGGTCTAAACTCCTTTGAAGCATTCTAACTCACTAACTTGTGAGTAAAATAAGAGCTATGCATACACATATACATATGATGGCTGCTGAGTTTCATAATTAAGAAAATTTTTCTTGCCTTTCTAAAATTTAAAGATTTGGCAGAATTATCTTAGGTTGTTTAAGAAAATCTAAATCATACCTGTCTATCTGTAGGAATTGGAGTATCTTTATCAATTGCATCATACTTGGCATGAATAGCTCCCTGCAAAAAATAAGAGAAGATATATTAATTTATCATATCCTTAATAAATTATTGACTTAGACAAAATATAGTTCTTAGAAACATCTATCTCTGAAAGCACACCCAATTATAGATAGGCACATTCAAACCCAAAGCATCCTCTTAGAAAATTCTTCACATCTTTTACAATCTGTGATGAAAGTCTGTGACAATTTACCATTTTGCTAAGGCAGTCATTTGAATTACACGTACAGGAAGACAAATATGTTAAAAGAGTCTTAATGAGTATGCTTAGCTAATCTCCCAGCTCCCACAACACAACACAGCCTTGCTGTGCTCTATTCATTGTCAACTCACACATAGTAAGTTTCATGAAGAAATTTAAAAAAAAATGGGGGGGTCATCCCTTGAGAAATTTTCCTGTAAAATTGGAGATGAAAGCAAAAATAAAATAAAATTGTTTAAAGGAGTTCAGCACCAGAAGGAAGAGGTTTGGGACAAATGAAAGAATGAAATTCCATGTGGAATCCCTAATGGAATCATTGAGGGATTAAAGAGATTATTTACATTTTCCATTTATAGCTCTACAGAAAGAATAACTGAATAAACTACTTCAAATTTTGGTCATGTTCTATAGGATCAGGCATAGATCAATTCTTAATTCTCTGGTTTACTGTAATGGTAGAGAAAGAGCTAGGAATTTAGAGTTCAATCTCCGATGTAACATGCTATTATCAGCATCTCTGGTACATCTACCTTATAAGACATTTGGACAACCTGACCTTGGAATTCCTCTTGAATTTTAGCATTATATGGTTCTACAATTCTAATTATCACCATATGGTAGGAATAACAGGCATTCTTATTAAGCAACCAACCAAACTCAAAGATATTTGTAGACTTTCACCAAAGAAATCAGGAATAAAGGAAGGAATTCTTTCAATAGAGAGTTAAAAGGATTAAAAATACTTGGGAGAATTCACACACAAAAAATAGGTGATGGATATCCATAAGATATCTATAAGAGAATATAGAAAGGCAGGTGACAAAGAAATTGACAGGAAATGAAAAAAAATTGGCAATGATTTGGCCCATTATCATGACTGCTGTCACCAAAGTCTCTGTTAGTACGGCAAGTCACTCTAATAATGTGACACCTTGCCTCTTCTCACTGCCACAGATAAGGTATTATAGAAGACAAAGTAGCTATTTCTCCTGGCAGCATGGTTCTGGTAAGATAGATATGCCAAAAGGCACTAAATTATATTAATGATTTTTGACAAGGTTCAAATTAGAATGGAATATTTCTCCTTATAAATAAGCAGTTCTATTTCTAAATGAACATATTTTATAAGCAGGGCTATATACTTATAACTGAAATATATATTAAAATATTCTGATTTTAAAATGTATAATCAAGATAATTTCTGAGTCCCATTAAATGAAATATTAAATAGCATAAATCTAACAAGACTTCAATTGTATTTTTCTATTCTATCTAGTCTATTCTTTTCTTCTATTGCTTTCACTATAAACTGCCAAATAATCTTAACTCAAATTTTACTATATAATTTCCTAACAACTTGGAAAATATATATTCAGAAAGTACTTTCCTTCTTCCTTTTTTCTTAACACCATTGATCAGCTTCTAACATCTTTTCTTTTTTTTAAGATTTTTAAAATTAATTAACTAATTAATTAATTAATTGATTGATTGATTTGACAGAGAGAGAGACAGCGAGAGAGGAAGCACAAGCAGGGGGAGTGGGAGAGGGAGAAGCAGGCTTCCCGCTGAACAGGGAGCCCGATGTGGGACTTGATCCCAGGACCCTGAGATCATGACCTGAGCTGAAGACAGACGCTTAATGACTGAGCCACCCAGGTGGCCCACCTCTTTTCTTTCTTACCTCAACTCCCAGAAGGGCAGCCCAGGTTAAACCTCTCATAAGAGGAGGAATGTCAACTCTTGCTTCTTTCCAGATTTGATTTTTTTTATACGGATAAGCCTATAGGTAAAAAAAAAAAGATATGAAAAATACCTCAAGTTAACAAGTACCTTCTTTTAATCTAAATAGATCTGAATATACCAGTGATAAAGTTGAAGGTGACTTGCAATAAATTTCCAAGTACCTGAAATTATTTTACCTGATGTTATTAATACATATTAAGTTAGTAGTGGAATAGTTCCCTAGCCTCTGTAAATCTTATATAATACAATCAAAGAGAGGAGCTGAATCTACTGTTTTTAACCATCCCTCTCTATTTTATATATATTTTTTATTATGTTATGTTAACCACCATACATTACATCATTAGTTTTTGATGTAGTGTTCCATGATTCATTGTTTGCGTATAACACCCAGTGATCCATTCAGTACGTGCCCTCTTTAATACCCATCACCAGGCTAACCCATCCCCCCACCCTCCTCCCCTCTAGAACTCTCAATTTGTTTCTCAGAGCCCAAAGTCTCTCATGGTTGGTCTCTCCCTCCGATTCCCCCACTTCGTTTTTCCCTTCCTACTATCTTCTCTTTTTTTTGACATTTAATGGATTATTTGTTTCAGAGGTACAGCGCTGTGAATTGTGTAAGACTGTTGAATCACAGACCTGTTAAAGGCTCTTAATACAAAATTTAAAATAGCTTTATAGAATGCTTTAGCTAATTTACACTTACTCCAGAAGAATGAGAGTTCCAATCTCAATATGCATGTACTCACTTCGCTAATTCCATACGGAAAAAAAGTCTATTTTTTTTCAGTCCCAGTAAGGATACATATTTTGAATAGATTTACTGACTAGCTGTATTTCTATTATGTTTTTTATCCATTTCTCTGTTTCAATGATAGTCCTTTTCCCTATTGATTTTTAAGTGTTTTTTAAATAGCAAGGATATTAAATATCTTTTGTCTAATGTGGTTTTGCATAGATTCCTTCATCTTGTTTTTACTTTTTAATTTTACTATTATCATGTATCATTTTTATTATTAATCAGATAAAATAGGTCCTAAGAATTAGTGTTCTCATGACATCAAGATTCCCTAAGAATTACCAATGAAATAAAAAAAAAATAAAGACTGTATATGGACTCTTTCACCTTACACTTTAGAGTCCTACCTTTAGTAGCCTGTCAAAGAGGATGATTCTGTTTAGTTGGTACTCTGTGTCCCTCTCTCGGATGATTAAAGGGAGAGTGGCAGCTGCAGACAACTCATTATTGCTGTTTGAATGAGGTAAATTAGACTGGCTATAAAAGAGAAACAAAAGGAGAAAAATTGACAAAATGTATAAAATTAAAAAAAACAGAACACCACATTTTTGTATTCTACTTAGGAAACAATTTTCCAAAAAGATAGGCAGGCTTCTTATCAATCTAATAGAAACAGAAAAGAAAGATAATGGTAAAAAGAATATATATATACATATATATATATACTCACTCATCTTCAAGTAGTGGGTAAAATGCTTCTCCACCAACATCTTTTAACCTCTGAATTTAAAGAGAAAATATTTATGATATTTAAGATCTGAGACAGAAACAGTCATCTTTATTTAAAAGGAAAATGATGTAAAATTATATATTTATAAATATAGTAAGGAAACTACAAAACAGAATTTAAAATCCATTTATTGTAAACATGCAAATACACCATGCCTCCAGTGATTAAGTTTCGCTGTAAAGAATATTCTCTGTTGTTTTGGTTTTTTACCTTCAGGCATTTCTCATAAATGTTAGATTGTTAATGTTAGAATGTTAAATGTTACCTATTATGATAGTTTTCTAAACACAAGGCAGAATTGCTAAAATTAGTATAAAATTGAATAAATGGATAAAACTTTTTAAAATTATGTGAAGATTATATAAAAAGGTACTTTTTAATACACATCTCTTAATTTAAAACTTGAGTCCAATGTATTTTTGCCTTGACATTAATACAAACTAAGACAAAAGTAAGGTGCTAATAAAAGGATTCAAAAGAATTTCTCACATCATACTTTGAACATGCATGATTCAAACAGTTGGTAAACCAGCTGACAAAATTCAGTTTTTTTCATTCTGTTTTTCACAAACATATTATAATAAACGTTACTCCAAATAATAACATTGCCAGGATTATAGATATTCAAAAACATAAGAAGGCAGGCAATAGTAAAGTAAAATCATAGATACATCCTAAGTAGGGTGATTAACGTTATTGTCATCTTGCCTACTGCTCTGCTCTTCAGTTCAAGTTCCAACTTGAAGGCAGAGTACCTGCTCCTGTGGGGACTGACACAGAAGTTCAAGCTCTGTGTGTAGCCAGCATTGATCTTCTGTTGATTAGAGTTACTGTGTACTCACCCACGTGAGTTAGCCTCAGAATTTTTAAAAGCCAAAGAAAAATCGTTTACCCACAACTGAGACTCTGGCAAACACTGATTTTATGCCTGGCTTTTCTCTAAAATTTGATGTGCTGTAGATTTATCCCATTTTGCCTCTAAACTTTTAGGTGTTTCTTTTGTGGGTTAAAATTCTAAGTAGAAAAATAATATTTTCTCAAATTTTACCCCATTATTTAATATGCACATTGTTTTAAAATTTGGGTTTTACTGTCCTGAAAGTCATAGATATTATAAGTAACTTTTCTGCTTTTTTTGTATTAAAAATTTAGCATATTAAAAGTACAAAAAGGGCAAAAATACAGAAAAGTAGAAGGTAAAAATTATTTGGTTTCCATATTATTTGTAAAATCAGCAACATAAACTTTTTTCTTAATAATTATAGAAAAAAGTATTTTAAATTTCAAAAGTGGGAATGTAAGGTCATTAAGCAAGTAAAATTAAAGCCTTGTATTCATTTAACTTATGTTCATATACTTTGGATTATATTTAAAGAAGCAAATTAAGGGTAAAATCAAATCAGTCAAAACCATATATTTAGATGTAGTTTATTGTTTGTTGCTTTGTACTGCTACTTATTTCATCCACTATACACATTCTTTCTTTTCAAAGAGATTATAAGTTTAGTGTATCATGTAGTAATAATTATATATTTAAATGCTCTATTCCTTGCATTATGGCAGATAAGAGATTCTAATTCCCTCCTCCTACATAATATGTAAAATATTAAATGACAGGAAAAGCCTAAAAATATAAGAAAAATGCAATGATAGGTGACCCAAAGCTAGGCTTAGAGAGAAAGGATATAAGCTAGAAATAAAGTATATTGATAATTGTGGCCTAGGGTTTTAAGCACAATGGGACAAAGACTTGGGCATCTGTTGAACAGGCAGCCAGACTGGAGGAGACCCTGCTATATTCAAGTAAAGAAAGAACTGCATGTGTTGGGGTGGAGGGGAGGATATCCGACTTTAGCCAGCCCGAGTCACTGATGTGGGGAAGAAGAATACCCAATACTGATGCCTTTTAGTTTCCCTGTCTCTAATAAGGTAAGGTGGGAAGCTGAGAAGCTTTATATGAAGGTCACAGCCCAGAGACACAGGTTCACTAAAGGGCTGAGACCTAACCATAGGATTATAGAACTCCTTCCCTTCCCTACCATACCTCCATGTCAATAGAGCTCCTATATAAAAGGGGATTCCAGCTGAAAGAGCTGCAGGCCTTAGACCCTATTTTAAGAAGTCTCTAGGCGGAAAAAAGAAAAGGTCTCTAGGGAAACCCAAAGACACCAGGGGAAACAAGAACAAGGATAGTTGAGGAAATTTTAGCCTCTGACAAAAAAGCTACACAAATAGTAAACAGCTATATCTTGAGCTAAAGGCCTATTTACCATAGTTCTTTTTACTGGTAAATCTTGTTTTCAACAAAAAATGGCAAGGCATGCTAAAATGTGAAAAAGACACTCTGAAGAAACAAAGCAAGCTACAGAACCAGGCTCAGATATGTCAGAGAGTTTGAAATTATCAGGCCAGTAATTTAAAATAACTCTGATTAATATGCTAAGGGCTCTAAGGAAAAAAGTGGACAGCATGCAAGAACAGGTGGGTAATATAAGCATGGAGGTAAAAATTCTAATAAAGAATCAAAAGATGTAATCTATGTGTTATAGAAACATCAGAAGAAAGGAAGAAACAAAAGAAATATTGGAAGTAAAAATGGCAAAAATTTTCAAAATTAAAGACATGAAAGATCCAGGAAACTACAAACATCAACTGGGACAAATACCAAAAGAAAAACCTATGCCTAGTAATATCATATTCCTTAAAAGAAACCATCAAAAGTTAAAGGAAAAGCCACAGATTGGAAGATATATGCATTACATATAGCCAACAAAGACTCCATATTTAGATTATATTTTTTGAAGTCCTCAAATCAATAAGAAAGCACCCAGTAGAAAAACTGACAAAAGATATGAACTAGTAATATATAGAAGAGGTAAACAGACTACCAAGAAATATGAAGAGATTTGTAACTGCATTATAATCAGGGAATTAAAAATTAGTATTATTGCAAAACACTATTCTATATCTTTTAGAGCAATAAATTTTTTTAAGATTTATTTATTTGAGAGAGAGAGAGAGAGAGAGAGCGTGCAGGAGTGGGTGGAGGGGCAGAAGGAGAGGGAGAAGCAGACTCCCCACTGAGCAGGGAGCCCCAAACAGGGCTTGATCCCAGGACCCTGAGATCATGACCTGAGCCTAAGGCAGACACTTAACTGACTGAGCCACCCAGGTGCCTCTAGAGCAATAATTTTGTAAAAATTTGATAATATCATGTGTTACCAAGTATATAGAAAATGAGAAACCTTATCCAATAATGGTAAAAAGATACAACTACTTTTGTGAATGATTGAACAATATATACTAAAGCTGAAGATGTACAGATCCTATTTCCCAATAATATCACTCCTGGGCACATACCTTAAAGAAACTCTGACATATTTTATGAGATTAGGGAGGAATTCAAGGCTTCATGTATATCTGTAAGGTTTTATTTAAAAAAAAAATCTGAGGTAGATTTGTCAAAATACCATTCTTACATTTCTTAGCTGGCATAATGACAATGTCACAGTGGTGTCATCTAATAGTGAGCTTCTATCTCGATCTTGTCCAAAGCTTTCACCATCTTCAAAGAGAAAACTGAAAAGAGATTAAAAAAAATAATTATTTTAACAAGCACACAAAATCTGATTTATTGCTTCTTCTAGTAAATAAAATTTATTCTAAATCATCATTCTCTCATCAAAGAAAGAAATTTTAGACTACACAGATTAATTTAAAAATATGTAACTGCTGGTTGATATTTCACCAAACAATTCTCATTTTTAAGTACAAATTGAGTCCATATGAATACAGTATATAAATACAAAGCATTTTAGGAATAAAGAGTGTGATTTATTCTCTTTGTTCATGCAGATTCAATGCTAAAATTACTCTCTTGACAATATGTGTATGTGCTCCTGAGGAAGTTTATATGAGTGAGAAATGATAAAAGAAGAAAAATCATGATAGTAACTTCTCAGGAGAAAGAATAGTGAATAATAAATGTATAAAATTTCTTTAGGATTTCAGAGAATTAATTTTGAGAATTTACATATACCTTGGAATTTCCATCATCTTATTTCCTGGTGTTCTGCTTAATTCAATGTGTCAGAAATATAACTGACTTAAAAATCAGTTTAAGGGGGAGAAAAAGTAGAGACCCAGTGTTCTATCCAAATTAACCAAAAAATGTAACATGTGAAGAAAAAAATGATCAGCATGTAATTTGTATTGTTACCTACAATGATCAAATCTAGCCCTAAAATCTAAAATTAAAAATTTAAAGCATTGGTGAAACTCAAGAGATTTAGGTTCACATCTTTATGAATAAATACAAAGAGCAATGGAACAGTAACAATTTTGATCCTTAGAGTTGTACTGTTATTTAACTTTGTCTAATTTATATGATGATGTCCAAGATCTTATGCAGTTCTGCAGAGTTTTCACAACAGTGATTTAGCACCATAATGATCTCTAGGACAATGAGGCCAAAGAGTACATTTACATTTACAATTGTAATTGGAAATAAAAAATAGTACTTATGATAGGCACTCTAGCCTAGTTTATTAACTCTCTTGAATATTACTATTCTTTCTGACTTGTACATTTTTCATTTATTGAACATCAATTATTACAAGATATTCCATAATAATGGGTCTACTTCAAATAGATCATAAAGCAAATTATTTATTAAAATATTAAAAATAATGAAAATATTAATGTGAATTCTTCAATTAAAAGCCTCGGCCAAGAAAATAAGGTATTGACTTCCAGTTGCTTTCATAATCACTTAGTTGGAATGTCTACCAAAGAAACCCCAAATTTTAAAAAAACGTTATTACTAAATATTTTTCATTTCCAAGAGAAACTTTCTTTCCTTACTTGGGGAGTGTGCAGATAGGTGGTTTAGATCGAATGATTTCCTTGTTGACAAGCTCTTTCTCCAAGTCACCTCCAGCTAAACACCAAAGGTAATATACTTCTTCAATAGATCTTTCTGCCAGATAATCACTGTTTATATCTATTAATGGCAAATGGAAAAGAATGAGAGCTATCACACTTTTTGTTTTGATTAAAAAGCAACAGGCAATAATAGCTGATATTCTCAAAAAATAATAATTGAAGAACACAGTAAGAGTACCTTTAAGAATATTCATACTATAAACTACAAAGGATGAAATGAAGATATACATATTGGATGTACATTCAGTTTCTTTGAGAAAAAATAGAATTTTTACCCTCTATATTAGAGATATATGGGATATATATTCCATACAGATACCAGATATATCAGGCTCTGTGAGGAAGGGATAAGGACAGAAAAAAGCATCTGATAGTTAACTAACACGAACTATTGCATCCTTCATGTCTTGAGGCAATTGTTGCCTCTTCTGAAGAGTCTTTCTTATTGTCTCAGGCACGCTATGATTCCACTGCACTATGTTCATACTGACCTTTATTTATACTATAAATTTTTATTTGCCTCACCATTTGGTATGAAAGTTATAGTGCATGGAACATAGCAGGAACTCAAAAAAATATTTGACTGAATGAATGCTTAGTAAATATTTCCTGCCATGACTTACATCCTAACTCTTCAGTGTAAGAGTATTATTGGTGCCGCTAAAACACACATTCTGAGAGTTGTAATCTTCATAGATGAATGAAAAGAAAAAAACTGATATTCTCTTACTATGTGGAATATAATAGTATGGACTTCTACCTATAATACAATTTTTAGATATAAATTATATAGAACAGGATATTATGTATGTTGATGTAGTAGAAATTCCACTGGGAATTAGAAAGCAATTTTGGCATTAAGATTTGACATGAAAATAGGACTTTGGTTTGCCTAATAAATTTTTTTTGGTTCCACTTCCTCAATTCTTAAAGTTCTTGCTCCAAAGCAATTTAAACTTAAAGGGTGCCTGGGTGACTCAGTCTATTAAATGTCTGCCTTTGGCTCAGGTCATAGTCCCAGGGTCCTGGGATCGAGCCCCACATCAGGCTCCTTCTTCAGTGGGGAGCCTGCTTCTCCCTCTCACTCTGCCTGCCTGCTCTGCCTACTTGTGTTCTCTATCTTTGTCAAAAAAATAAATAAAATCTTAAAAAAAAAAATAAAGGATTAAAAACTTAGGTAGTTATATTTTAAGCATATCCAAAATTATCTCTTAATTCCCATACAGGTATCCATAAAGCCTCACTAATGTAATATATATGTTATTGGTAAATGCAAAACTGAAAGTAGGATAAGGGTACTTTTTCTAAAAATAAAACATATTGTCTTCTGTCTTATTTATCATTACCTTTACACAGCTGACTGATATCCTCAGGCAGAGTCAAATCAGCACATCTCAAAGAAGATGAAAACAGACTGGCAGGTTTGGTAAAGGGAGTATATAAAGGTGACACTTCACTAAATACCTTGTCCTGCATTAATTCAGCTGCGGTTGGCCTTGAGAAAAATTTAAAACACACAGTATGAATGAGATACAAATTTCATCATTAGAAATTCTTGGTATCACTTCTTATATAAAAAGTTATAATTAGTAGAAAATTATTATTTTAATTATAATTCATGTTTACCAGGGTAGATCAACTTTCTTTTTTTCTTAAACTGCTGTGTAACGCTGACCTTTTAATGTTTATTCCCTGATCTGTGTGTCTCATTACTCTTTTCAAAAATAAAAACTTCCATATATCACAGTGTTGCCAAATTAGTCAGTGCCTTACCTAATTTCAAAAATAGTGGTATGAGAAAAGAGCATTGGAAATATGGATATTCTTCTTATATTGAGAAATCTGATAGGATACTTGGCAAAACTTTCATAATACATGTCTTTTGTAGTATATGATGTAGGCCTATTTCTGAATATGGTATGAAATGAATCATATGGCTTTGGAAAAAATTAAAAGAAAAATAACAAATTTCTACAGAGTTTATTAATGTAAGAAAAAAATGGTAAGAGCTAGCATATAGTTTATATCAGGGGTCAGAAAACTATGGCTCATGGGTCAAATCCGCCTACTGTCTGTTTTTGTATGGCTCATGAGGTAAAAATGGATTTTGGATTTTTAAATAGTTGAAAAAATCAAAATACTGTTATTTTGTGATATGTGAAAATTATACAAAACTCAAGTTTCAGTATCCAAAAGTAAAGTTTTATTGGAACATAGCAACACTATTTCATTTAAGTATTGTCTTTAGCTGCTTTTAAGCTACAAGTTCAGTGTTGAATAGTTGTGACAGAGACTGTATGGTCCATGAAATCAAAAATATTTGCTATCGGGTCCTTACCAAAAAGAGTTCGTTGATCCTTGAGTTAAATAAACACAACAGCACATCAGTTTTTTTTGTAAGAATATGAATCGATAATATATTTTATGATGTGGAGTTTAATATATCTATGTTTAGAAACATTTGTGCCTACATTTATAAGAATATGTTTGCTTCAATATGAAAAAAAGAATCATACTTTGCAATATTTCATGTGCATTTTTCTTTTAGTCTAGTTAACTATGATTATTTCCCCGGTTATCTACCAAATTTTCAATTAACATTATTGTCAGTGGGTCCAACCAAATTAACTATGGCAAAATATACTTATAAACTTGTGTCATGGATGATGTTACAGCATTACTGAATGAACTATCACTAACTCATATTGGCCACTAAATAACCAGCAATCAACCATAACAAAACCAATGTTTCTTTAAGTTACTTAGACATGGATTTGTGTCTGAGAAATATAAATAGAATCTTAAATATTGATTGGCAATTTGTTTGATTTTTCCAAGGCACAAAAATAAACATTAGAAAATGTCCCTTAAGAAATTTGCTAGAATAATGGCACACATTCAAGGGGATAGTTAAAAGTCTTAAATACATCACCAGTACAGAAAATAGTAAAACTCTCCTTAGCAGAGTCTAGATGTATACTTGTATATAAAAATTAAGTGACTGTAAGTAAACGCTGAATTTTTTCCCTCTTGTGCTTTTTGCATCTTATAATCTATCAAAGAGTATTATATATGAACATCTCCATTTTTTACTTTTATCTTGACCATGATCTACCTGTGTTATTGAATATCTTAATTAAAATTCTAAATACTATCTTTTGGTTTTCTTCCTCCTGTCTTAATGTGGCATGTTTACCCCAAATTATGTTTTTTTTTTTTTTTACCATTCCACTCTTCCTAACATGTATTGATAAAGATGTTTTTCTAAAGACTAATTAGAATACAGTATTTTCAAATATCATATACTTAAGGAGTTTAGGAAAGACAACTGTAAGGCTAACAGTGATATCATCAAATGAAAACAAATAATAATACTTCTAAGATCCTTTTATATTATTATATATATAATTATATATATATATATAACAATTACATATTGTTAGCAATCAATATGTATTCCTATATATATGTAAATATTCTTATTTAATCCATTAGTATTATTAAAAAAACCCAACTACTTATATATTAAAGATGTCAGCATAATCTCTGAATCTTAATATTATCAACCTCTTGGAAGGGTGGAAGGTGAGACACTTCTTCAAAAGATTTATCACATTTTTGGGAAGGTCCTGGTAAATAAAAAAAGAAAAGAATTATTTAAAATGACCCATTTAAAAAATATATTTTACTCACACCAGTCAGAATGGCTAAAATTAACAGGTCAGGAAACAACAGATGTTGGCAAGGATGCAGAGAAAGGGGAACCCTCTTACACTGTTGGTGGGAATGCAAACTGGTGCAGCCACTCTGGAAAACAGTATGGAGGTTCCTCAAAAAGTTGAAAACAGAGCTACCTTATGAGCCAGCAATTACACTACTAGGAATTTATCCAAAGGATAAAAACATAGTGCTTCGAAGGCATACATGGACCCCAATGTTTATGGCAGCAGTGTCCACAATAGCCAAACTATGGAAAGAGCCCAGATGTCCATCAACAGATGAATGGATAAAGAAGATGTGGAATGTAGGGGCTCCTGGGTGGCTCAGTCGTTAAGCGTCTCCCTTCGGCTCAGGTCATGATCCCAGGGTTCTGGGATCGAGCCCCACATTGGGCTCCCTGCTCAGCGGGAAGCCTGCTTCTCCCTCTCCCACTCCCCATGCTTGTGTTCCCTCTCTTGCTATGTCTCTCTCTGTCAAATAAAGAAATAAAATCTTAAAAAAAAAAAAGAAGATGTGGTATGTATATATACACTGGAATATTACTCAGCCATTAAAAAAATGAAATCTTGTCATTTGCAACAACGTGGAGAGAACTAGAGGGTATTATGCTAAGCTAAATAATAAGTCAATCAGAGAAAGAAAATCATATGATTTCCCTCATATGTGGAATTTAAGAAATGAAACAGAGGAGCAAAGGGAAAGGGAGGAAAAATAACAAGAAATAATTAGAGATGGGGACAAACCATGAGACTCTTAACCATAGGAAATAAACTGAGGGTTGCTGGAGGGAGTGGGGTGGGAGATGGGGAAACTGGTTGATGGGCATTAAGGAGGGCATGTGATGTAATGAGCACTGGGTGTCATATGCAACTGATGAATCACTAAATTCTACCTCTGAAACTAATAATAAACTATATGTTAATTAAATTGAACTTAAATAAAACATTTTTAAAAAAGAAAATAATTACTTAAAATGACCCATTTAAAAATATATTTTACTCTAATGTTTGCTATTCTAGGACATTTTGATTTTTCTAAAAAGTTTTTATTTGGATTTTATACTAATTTATATTAGCTTGTCACTCTATGAAAAAACAAATATCTGAACAGAAATAAACATAGCTTTAAAATAGCTTGCTATTAGATCTCAAGTATACAAAATACATACATTTTCAATAACAGATTAATGACAAACCTTTAAAATGTCCAGACAACCATGCTCTTCGGCCAGAACTACTATAGTGTCATCTACGCAATCTATAAAACAGAAAAACTGTATGAATTAATGCTACTTTTCTTATCTATCAGAACTGAACTCATATAATCTTTTAAAAAATTGTGTTATGCAGTTTTGGAACTTGGAATATTAAAAAGCTTGTGACTTTGTTACCTTTCCTTACATTTTTTGATAAAAATGAAGACTTTAAACACTAAATATTAATTGAATTACAGATACTGGAAGATAGCCACTAAATAGTGAAATAAAGCAGTGGTTCAAGATGAAGATTCTCTTGTTCTCTCTCCCTATAAATGTAATGTACATATACATATTACTCTTTTGTATTTACATAATTTGAAGAATGTACACACATCTCTGGGGATTTAAAGTATACATTTTTACAATCCATATCAAAATACCAACACCATACTTCACAGAACTAGAACAAATAATCCTAAGATTTGTATTGAGCCACAAAAGACCCTGAATAGCCAAAACAATCTTGAAAAAGAAGAACAAAACTGGAGGTATCATGATCCTGGATTTCAAGAACTACTACAAAGTTGTAGTAATCAAAACACTATGGCACTGGCATAAAAACAGACACATAGATCAATGGAACAGAAGAGCAAGCCCAGAAATAAATTCACGCTTACATGGCCAATTTATCTTCCACAGAAGAGGCAAGAAAATGCAATGGGAAAAAGACAGTCTCTTCAACAAATCGTCTTAGGAAAACTGGACAGCCACATGAAAAGAATGAAACAGGACCACTTTCTTACACCATACACAAAAATAAACTAAAAATGGGTTAAGGACCTAACTGTGAGACCCAAAACCATAAACACCCTAGAAGAGATCACAGGCAGGAATTTCTCTGACATCGGCTGTAGCAACATCTTTCTAGATATGTCTCCTGAGGCGAGGGAAACAAAAGCAAAAATAAACTGTTGGGATTATATCAAAATAAAAAGCTTTTGTACAGCGATGGAAACAACCAACAAAAACAAAAAACAACCTATTGAATGGGTGAAGATATTTGCAAATGACATATCTGATAAAGGGTTAGTTTCCAAAATATATAAAGAACTTAGACAACTCTTGAATCACTATATTCTACACTTGAAACTAATATAACAGTGTATGTTAACTATACTGTAAAATAAAATAAGAACGTATACAATTCAACACCTTAAAAAAAAAAATAATCCAACTAAAAATGGGGAGAAGACATGAACGGACATTTCTCCAAAGAAGACATACAGATGGCTAACAGACACATGAAAAAATGTTTAATAGTACCCATTATCAGGGAAATGCAAAGTAAAATCACAATGAGATACCACCTCACACTTATCAGGCTAAAATAAAAAAGAAAACCCACAAGAAACAAAAAGTGTTGGCAAGGATGTGGAGAAAAAGGAACCCTGTGCACTGTTGGTAGGAATGCAAACTGGTGTAGCCTCTGTGAAAAACAGGACGGAGGTTCCTCAAAATATGATCCAGTAATCCCGGTACTGGGTATTTACCAAAAGAATATGAAAACACTAATTCAAAAAGATATATGCACCCCTATATTTATTGCATTATTTACAATAGCCAAATTATGGAAGCAGCCCAAGCGTCCATTGATACATGAATGGATAACAAAGATGTGGTATATATATACACAGTGGAATATTACTTAGCTACAAAAAAGAGCGGATTCCTGCCATTTGCAACAACATGGATGGATCTAGAGAGTATAATGCAAGTGAAATAAGTTAGAGAAAGAAAAATACCATATGATTTCACTCATATGTAGAATTTAAGAAACAAAACAAATGAAGAAAAAATAAAGAGACAAATAAAAAAAAACAACAGACTCAACTATAGAGAACAAACTGATGGTTACCAGAAGGGAGATGGGTGGAGGGAGGGGGCAGGTGAAACAGGTGAAGGGGAGTAAGAGTATATTTATCATGATGAGTCCTGAGTAATGTCTGTACATTGTTGAATCACCATATTGTACACCTGAAATCAATATAACACTGTATATTAACTATACTGGAATTAAAATTAAAAAAAGTGTGAGTTTAGTCTGTAGACCATATTAAGAAATCTCTAAGACTCCTTAAAGCCTTATTATCAATCTTTGAAATTAAATGTTGTAAATATGGTAACATTTTGTGCAATTATATTTATAATTCATTATTATTTGATACTTGTTGATACTTTTCAATACATATTCTTATTTGTAAACCCTATTAACGTGGACACCAATCTGTCACTCTTTCACAGAAAATGCTCTATCAGTTTTTCTCTTCTTTATTACCACATTCGGATATAATATACATGTAAAATAAATGAGCTTCTTATAAGGAAAAATATTCTTCTCAGTCATTATTCACACATGATTCATCAAATGGAAAGCTCAAAACTTAAGATATATTGTCTGAAGGTAAACTGCTACAGAGAAGTGTATTTATTCTCATATTTTGATTTCACAACTTGGTTTACTTGGCTAGATCATGAAGCTAAGAAAATATCTATCCACATTATAATTCCTTAATGAGTAAGGAAAGCTCTACAATAATACTTCAGAAGGCACTTCTTAAGTTGTCCTATTAATGTTTACCACTGATCATTAGAACATTAAAGAAATTCAGGATATTTCAGTGTACTCACTATTATAGAACACATTCTTAATGTACATGCTTACTAAAGGTTATATTTGTAGTTCAAACATAATCATTTGTGAGACACTTACCTAATGTAAGTAAAAATTTTAGTCTTTCAGAAATATCCAAGCTCTGAAATAATTTTCTTCCCTGAATAAAATGGGAAAAGAAATTCGTGTTAACATTTACATCTTTTTTCAGGGAGGCATTTTTTCCCCCCAGAGATGAAAATGATTTTATCAGGTATCTCTTTTTTCCTTCAAAGGTTTTATTTGACTTTTAAAGTTAGCTCCACTAAAGAAAAATTATCAGTTTAAGATTTAAACATTTCATATATTTAAGGATCATTACATTCTAGTTTGTTCTCAAGCATTCTTCACTTTTGAGACCTATATATACCTGGTTGTCTAGAGAGATTCCAGTCTTATTTGATTAAGAGACTAAGATGACCCGTGGAAAGATTCATATTATCTCTACATTTACCCAAGTAATTCTTACTTATATATCATGATCCGGGTAATCTGCTGTCTCCATTAAGAAACATTCAATGACACTCCTTCCTCCTCCCACAATGAATTTGACAACCATCCTTTGCGATCCCATAGCACCTGGTATATTTATGATACATACATTGTATTTTAATTGTTTCCTTATTATTCAGCTTCAGGGGCTGCTTAAAATAGAGTCTGGAATCAGTCATAACTTCAACAATTATGTGTCAAGCAACTATTGTGTGCCAAATTGGACTTTTGACCACATGTTATATAACTTGGGCAAATACTTAACCACGTTAAGTTTCACTTTTCTCATTTATAAAATTGGAACATTAACTGTACATACCATACAGGTTGCAGTGAGGATTATAGAATGTAAAAAAAGTGCCTCACATTTTTTGAACATAAAAATTCCTTCATAAATGTTGGCTATTATTCTTTTCTTACAAACAAATTAGAACTTACAGGATCCTTTAAGTAGACTTAGAAGGAAAGTCTTAAGAAGATAGCCTGGTCTTTATGTGGAGAAAAAAAGGCTCTGTTCTTTTTTAATAAAGAGAAAGCAAAAAGATTTCTTAAAGATTTATGAAACTAGAACTACAGATGGAGAGATCATTGAAAAAAAAGTTGCCATTCCTCTCTCAACTTTTTACACTATCTTATTAATCTTTTAGAAATACAGGTTTGATTTTATCAATATCTTGTTTAAAAACTTAAATGGTCCCCCATACCTTATATAACTAAATATAAACTTCTCAGTTTAGCATTCAAAATCTCCTAGGATATGACTCTAAGATATCTTTTCATTCTAAGTGTTTACTATTTATTTACCTATGATGAACACACACACATACACACACACACAACAGTTCAATTTGATTACTTACAATACGGTGAATATACTGTCTATTCAGGCATACTGATGATATGATATGATTGATGATATCATAAAATCATATGATTTTGACTGATTTCCCTACTAGTAATTTTTTTCTTCATGGCTATCAAAATTTTATATATATCCTTTATTTCATTCCCACTTCTGAATGTTAATTTTGTGAGTTAAAGAATTCAAAATTCAAATTACTTTCTATTAGCACTTTGATGGCATTGTGCTACTGTTTTCTTAAAACCAAGCTAGTAAGAAGTTTAACGCCAATCTCATTCTTGGTAGGTAGTACGTCTTATCTCTCTGACACATTTTAAGATTTTCTCACTAACACTGATAAAGTCATCAGAGCTTAGTAAAGGCAGCTTGGCGTGTTAAGAGTACAGCTTTGGGTATAGTTGATGGGTACAAATCTGCTCAAGTACTTACTATTATGTAACTAGGACAGGTTGCTTAATTTCTTTGTACCTCAATTTCCTGATCTGTAAACTACAGATAACAATTAGATAAATTTTATAAGACTGGTGTGAGTATGGAGTATAATAGAGATTAGCAACGTACCTGACTTTTGAAAAGTTCTTAATAAATGTTACCCATTATTTCATTATTGGTTATCTCCTAAAAGTTTATGATTTCTAGGTATTTGTTGTTGTACGTTGCAATTTCTTTCTTTCTTTCTTTTTTTTTTTTGCTCTGCAAAGTAATTTGTGGGTTCTTTCAAACCAAGAACTTTACTCTTGGCTTCTGATACTACTATATGACAGATATTAGAACATCTGGATCTATTTTCCCTGTCTTTTAAAATTTCTTTTATATTTTCAATCTCTTTATTTCTTTGTGATCTAATCTGGGAGAATTACTCAGCTTTACCTTCTACCTTCAGTGTGTCTAGTTTCCTCTGCCATCTATTTAGTTCTTTATTTCAAGAGTTACAATTTTTTTCTCTTAAAATTCTTAACTGGTTCTTCTTTTCAGCAAATATTCTTGATTCATAGTTTCTATAATTGTTTCATAAATGGAATTGTTTCCTTTATCTCCTAAAGAACACATACTTTTATTTTAAAGTCCTTTCAATGGTGTAAATTTTTCTATTTGTTGTTTCTTTTTTATTGCAGATATATGTATTTGCAGCATGTATCGTATTGTATATATATTGCTTTAGGTGTTTGGTATTTCTTAGATATGTACTCACCTGTACATCTTTTGGACTATAGAAACTTCTGGGTGGCAGAGTGGCTGTACAGCCTCTTGGTGACATGGCAAGAATTTCCTAGCAAAACTGTTTTGGTTAGCTTTTCCTCTACTTCCTAGGATTTCTAGCGTACAAAAGTTCCCTTTTTAGTTGTTAGTGTGCTATTAACTTATATCTTAATATTTTATATCAATTCTAAAGGTTTGATGAGGTAGAGGAAGATTCAAGCTTATGTTCAATATGCCATTCTAAAATTAGACTGTCTAAACTTAAGTATCACTTAAAATGTCATGAATCCCCTATTATGAAATTAATATTTCCTTTCTTGGAATTCATATAGCTCTTCTATGTTTATCTTCAAAGTTTATGGATTTGAATTAAATTATAAGCTCCTTGACAATGTGTCTTAATCACAGTTTACCTCTTGTTGCATTTGTCATGATGCTATACACAGAGTAAATAGTCATCTACATTTGTTGAATTGAATTACTCATAGAAGACATATCCTGATCATTAGTAAAGAGTTTATAGATATACGTGATGTAAAAAAAAGGAAAAGCTGTGTATTTCGCATTTACACTTACTTATACCTCACATTCCAATAAGAGTTTTCTTTTTCTTTTTTTATTTTAATTATTTATTTGAGAGAGAGAGAGTGAGAGCATAAGCAGGGGGCGGGGCAGAGGGAGAAGCAGACTCCCCGCTGAGCAGGGAGCCCAATGAGGGGCTCCATCCCGGAACTCCAGGATCATGACCTGAGTGGAAGGCAGATGCTTAACCGACTGAGCCACCCAGGCATTCCTCCAATAAGAGTTTTCATTTAGGGTATGATTTTAAACAAAAATGAGATTTGCCATCATTTCATATCAATGAAAAGTAAAATGGCATTTTCCCTTAGAAAAAGCAGTGCCAATATGTAAAGCTGCCATGTTATTATGAATATTAAAATATTTTATGATTAAAGTTAAATAATCATAAAATATTTTTAATTTTTAAATAAAAGATATTTTATTATTAATTTATTAATTATTAATTAAAAATTTATTAATTTTTAATAAAAGATAACTGATGGACGATTTGCTATGTAACAGACTATACTAAGTACTTTATATTATTTCATTTAATTTTTCTAACAACTATATAATACAGACAAAAAATTTCTGCTTCTAAAGACCTCAATGTCCAAGTAAAGTACACAAATGTGACACATGCTATAATAGAAGAGGAGAGCAAGGAAGATAAGGACCTAATGCTGGCAGGTATTTGAAAGTAGGGCTGAGAGACTGTTAGTTGTCCCTCCAAATCCATTCTCATCTTCTTTCTCAATATTTATGTGTCCAGCTAAAGACTGTATTTCTTAGTCTCCCTTGTACAGATATGCAATGTAGCCACATGAGTAAACTGTCACCAATGAAAAGTAAAGGGTTGATTTTGCACTTTTAGATCATCTTTTTAAACAGTTACCATGAACTCACTTCTCTCCTTCCCTTATGCCTAAAAGGCGATAAAGAAACAACTTCGGAAACCAGACATTTGAGATTGGTGGAGCCATAGCCTAGGTTTGTGCATGAAGTGGACTGTTAAATCAGGGAGAAAAACATCTATGTTCTTTAAGCTACTACATTTTTAATTTCTTTCTTTTCAATAGCAGCTTAGTCTTTGCCCTAATAAATATAGAGGATGTCTGGGAAAGATCTCATAAAACACAACTCAACTACAAAGTGAGTCTTGTAGAAAACATAAGAAAACAGGAAAGAAGAAGGTATTTAGGGAAAAAAGAATACCACAGAAAGGGAGAGCATGAACATATCAAAGAGTGTAAGCAGCTTTAGTGTAAGCCTTTCTAGAACCGCTTAATTATTTATACGTAGTACAGTGTAAATTCTTTATACTTAGTAAAGTACAAACACTTATAAAGATACCAAAATGATAAGCAAATAAATTGTCAAACAGGATTTTTTAACAAGTCATATTGAGATTTAAGCCTTTTTATTCCTATATCTAGTCAATCCACAAAGCAAAAACATATTACTAAATAGCTTTCTTATCAGAAAAACTTATTCTAATAAGCACACAATTCCTTTTTATTAGTTTAATATTTCCTTATACATACCACACAAAGCTCAAATAAAATGATTCCAAGAGACCACACATCTGATTTGGGGCCAGAAGGCAATGGTTTTTCACTTGGCACATGATCGGTGGTTTTCAAAATTCCTTTTGAAATTACCTCGGGTGCCAAGTATGATGGATACCTACAGTGATATATTAAATAAATGAATAATTACTACAAACTACAAAGGGGGAAAAAGTAGTACTACATTTTTACTATCTGTATGATAAGATCTATGTAAAAGTCCAGTGCAATTAAATTAACAATTTTCGCTAGGAAGAATTCTAAACTAACCATCATAATACAGGTCTTCATGTCCAGAAATCAAGAGAAAAATACATATGCGTCTCAAATAATTTTAAAACTATTGTGTCTCTCTGAAGCATTAATTCCTTTCTTTGCTTTCCTCTCTTTTTAACACATTGCCGTCTTGCAGTATTCTGTTTCGGATGTTTTCCTTTCCTTCTTACTACCTGTTTTCCCCTTACACTTAGCTATTATTTAAAGTGCATTTTTTTTCTTGGAAAATAGTACATATTCTTTTGAGTAGTAGGAATGTCAAAATCTTTAAAGATACGTCAATTGAAAACTAAGATTCTCTCCCATTTCTGTACTTCAGGCACCCATACATATTTACAGATATAGATAAACTTGACCATCCATCACCACTGCCCCCCAGGGCAGCATACTATACATACTACCCTGCACACATTTGTTTTTTTCACTTAAAGTATATTTTAGAGATCATTCTATAAAAATAACTATAGATTGCATATTCTCTTTGAAAACTGTCAATAATTTCATTGTATTAATGCACTTAATTTATTTGACCAAACTCTGAAGAACATTTTGGAAGTGCCATTCCTACATGGATAATCAATTGAACCCTATTCCATTTATTGAAAACTCTATCTCCCCCCCAAAACAAGTCCATAGTACCAGCTTCTACCACAAATAAAATCTCTACCTACATGTTGATTTGCATCTTGGCTCTCTATTTTGTTCCACTAGTAAAATTGTCTGACACTGTACCATTATACTATCTTAAGTCTATAACATTATATAAATAATTGCAAATAATTGCTAAGACAAGTCCTCTCAAAACATACACATCTTTTTCCAACATCTATACAGAACTTCTCAAACTCAACACCCAAAGAACAAATAAATCAGTCAAGAAATAATAAGCAGAAGACATGAACAGACCTTTCTGCAAAGATGTACAAATGGCCAACAGACACATGAAAAAATGCTCAACATCACTCAGCATCAAGGAAATACAAATCAAGAACAATGAGATACCACCTCACACTAGCCAGAATGGCTAAAATTACCATGTCAGGAAACAACAGATGTTGGCGAGGATGTGGATAAAGGGAAACCCTCTTACACTGTTGGTGGGAATGCAAACTTGTGTAGCCACTCTGGAAAACAGTATGAAGGTAATTCAAAAAGTTGAAAATAGAGCTATCCTACAACCCAGCAATTGCACTACTAGGTATATACCCCAAAGTTACAAATGTAGTGATCCGAAGGGGCACCTGCACCCCAATGTTTATAGCAGCAATGTCCACAATAGCCAAACTATGGAAAGAGCCCAGATGTCCATCAACAGATGAATGGATAAAGAAGATGTGATATGTATAAATACACTGGAATATTACACAGCCATCAAAAAATTGAAATCTTGCCATTTGCAACAACATGGATAGAACTAGAGGGTATTATGCTAAGCGAAATAAGTCAATTAGAGAAAGACAACTGTCATGTGATTTCACTCATATGTGGAATTTAAGAAACAAAACAGAGGAGCAAAGGGGAAGGGAGGGAAAAATAAAATTAGACTAAATCAGAGAGGGGGACAAACCATAAGAGACTCTTAATCATAGGAAATAAACTGAGGGTTGTTGGAGGGGAGTGGTGTGGGGGATGGGGTAACTGGGTGATGGGCATGAAAGAGGGCATGTGATGTAATGAGCACTGGGTGTTATATGCAACTGATGAATCACTGAACTCTACCTCTGAAATTAATAATATATGTTTATTAATTGAATTTAAATAAAAAATTAAAATGTTGACTCCCCCCCACACAAACCCCCCCCCACACACACCTTTTAATTTCTCTGCAGGAGTGTCTAGGTACTTTTCAGATGTTTGTCCTATATGTATACATTTAGAACTTTTTTTTTTTTACATTTAGAACTATCTTGTCAAGTTGTTTCTCTCTCTTTCTCCCTCCCTTTCTCTCTCTCCCTCTGACACACACAGAGTTGGAATTTTTATTGAAATTAGATCAAATGTAGAACAGGTTGGGGAGAACTGGCATTTTTCCGATACCAAATCTAACAATATATGAGCAGGTATCTATAATTATCTAGGCCTTTCATAATGTCTTTTAAAAATGATTTATATTTCTTTCACAGAGGTGCTTTCAGAGATAAAATACCTGCTTAGATTCTTATTAGGTATTTCATCTTCTTTTGCTAATGTGTAATTTCTTTGTATTAATTTTGAATCTAGCAACTTCATTAAACCCTCAGCATTTATGGGAGAATTCTTTTGAGTAGTCTTTGTAGATAAGCAAATCAGTTATGCTTAACTGATTTGTTTACAGTGACAGTTTTGTTTCCTCCTTTCTGTAATTATAGTTTTGAGTTCTTTTGCTGCCTTATGTGGTAAAACTGCTAATATGAAAATAACTGGTGATAGCTGACATCTTTGTCTTGATCCTCATCTTTTAAAAATACTTTTAACCTTTCACCATTATAGTTTCTTTGCAAAACTTTCTGTGTTAATCATAATTTTGAAAATTTTTGAACATCTCCATATATTACAAAGAGAACATGATTCTTTTCCTTTTATATGCTAATGATTTTAAATAAATCAATTAATTACCTAATGTTTAACCAACCTTGCATTGCTGGAATTTTTGTTTCTAGTAATTTCACTTTTAAAAATGAAAATTTTATCTTCTTTCCACTTGATATATATATTATATATATATCTGATTTCTTTTCCTTGTCTAAGTGCATTCATTAGTAGCAGGTATACACTGGCAAATGATAGTGGTGTTAATAAATATTTTGTTTTAAACCTACTAACTTCTGGGTTGAAATCAATCTATCTACTAACAGGCAGATATAGATAGATGGGTGATTTTCACTACATTAAGGAAATATTCACATAGTCCCTTTTTATTAAGAATTTAATCAAGAATGTTACAATAAATCTATCAAATGTTTTTAAGAAACCACAGAAATGATTACTTGATAATTTACTTCTGATATGTTATCCTATTACATTATATTTATATATTTCCTAAACCATCTGTATATTGGTAGAATAAACCACACTTGATAGTATCTTCTATATGCTTCTGGTTTTTGTTAACTTTTCTTAGGATTTTTTATACTAATATAACATATTTATACTATATAATAATAGATAATCAAATATGAGTAGGATTTATATTTAAACATTTCATGTGGTAATTATGGGAAGACCAGGATTAATGTTATACTAGCTTATGAAAAAAGATACTGTGGGTGCCTGGGTGGCTCAGTTGGTTAAGCGACTGCCTTTGGCTCAGGTCATGATCCTAGAGTCCCAGGATCGAGTCGCACATCGGGCTCCCTGCTCAGCAGGGAGTCTGCTTCTCCCTCTGAACCTCCCCCCTTCTCATGCTCTCTCTCTGTCTCATTCATTCTCTCTCAATAAATAAATAAATAAATCTCTCAAAAAAATAAAAGATACTGCAAGCTTTTGTTTAAAAATAACCTTGAAATGTATAGTATTATAATTTAAACGGCAACAAATTTAAGCATTCATTACAGGTTTGGTAGAATTTGCCTGTGAGTCTAATCCAGGTATCTCTGTGGGGAGAGGCAACTTCTACATTTCTATAACTGGTGTTTTTAGATTTTAAAATTTTCTTTGGGATTAAGTTTTGGTAATTTGTATTTCCCTTCCTTTTATGCTAATTTACAAATTTGCTCAGACCTAAGCAAAAAATAATTTATTGAGTCTTCTAATGTTCTCTACTTCTCTAGTTATTTTTCCATTACCATATCTTATTTTGTGCATTTGAGTTCTCCATCTTTTCCTGATTAGGTAACTAATAACTTTTTATTACAGAGGCATTTCTTTTTGTCTCTCAGTACTTTACTATATTCTGGTGATAGATGTTATAGAAACTTGGCATAGGTTAATTTCAGTATACTTCACTGAAAATAAAAATTTCTATTTATAAAGTACATGAAAATTTTTAGCAGGAAATTCAATGGTAAATACAAAGGAATTGGTAAGAAATCATATTATTGTATAAAATATCTTCCTATCAGACTAAAACGCTGTTCATGTCTTCTGTCTTCTAAATTCATAAAGGTAAGCCACTTTATTTAATAAAAAAGACAAAGCCTTTATAAACAGTACATTCTATAAAATGTATCAAACTTCTAACTTTAAATTTCTAATGAATTCATTTTGTGAATAATTCCACAAAACCTTAAGTTGATCTGCTGAGATGGAAATTATTTCTCCTCTCAGTGAATCGCCATGGTATTTTATCTGTATCTTTCTTATACCTCTCAAATGATTATAAGATACTTATTTTATTCCCCCTAAGGTCAGGAACAGGCAGGGATGTCCACTATCACCACTGCTATTCAACATAGTATTAGAAGTCCTAGCCACAGCAATCAGGCAACAAAAAGAAATAAAAGGCATCCGAATTGCCAAAGAAGAAGTCAAACTGTCACTCTTTGCAGATGATATACTTCATGTGGAAAACCCAAAAGACTCCACTCCAAAACTGCTAGAACTCATACAAGAATTCAGTAAAGTGGCAGGATATAAATCAATGCACAGAAATCAGTGGCATTCCTATACACCAACAACAACACAGAAGAAAGAGAAATTAAGGAGTCAATCCCATTTACAATTGCACCCAAAACCATAAGATACCTAGGCATAAATCTAACCAAAGAGGCAAAGGATCTGTACTCAGAAAACTATAGAATACTCATGAAAGAAATTGAGGAAGACACAAAGAAATGGAAAAACGTTCCATGCTCATGGATTGGAAGAACGAATATTGTTAAGATGTCAATGCTACCGAGAGCAATCTACACATTCAATGCAATCCCCATCAAAATACCATCCACTTTTTTCAAAGAAATGGAACAAATAATCCTAAAATTTGTATGGAACCAGAAAAGACCCCACAGAGCCAGAGGAATGTTGAAAAAGAAAAGCAAAGCTGGCGGCATCACAATTCCGGACTTCCAGCTCTATTACAAAGCTGTCATCATCGAGACAAATGCCTCCCAAATGCCCATCACCCAGCCAGCCCATCCCACCCACCCCGCTCCACTCCAGCAACCCTCAGTTTGTTTCCTGAGATTAAGAGTCTCTTATGGTTTGTCTCCCTCTTCGGTTTCATCTTGTTCCATTTTGCCCTCCCTTCCCCTATGATCTTCTCTTTTGTTTCTCAAATTTCTCAAATCACTAAGATCATATAATACTTGTCTTTCTCTGATTGACTTATTTTGCTTAGCCTAACACCCTCTAGTTCCATTCACGTTGTTGCAGATGGCAAGAGTTCATTTTTTTTGATGGCTGCATAATCCATTGTATTATATACCACTTCTTCTTTATCCATTCATCTGTTGATGGACATCTTGGCTCTTTCCACAGTTTGGCTATTGTGGACATTGCTGCTATAAACATCGGGGTGAAGGTGCCCCTTCGGATCACTACATTTATATCTTTGGGGTAAATACCCAGTAGTGCAATTGCGGGGTTGTAGGGTAGCTCTATTTTCAACTTTTTGAGGAACCTCCATACTGTTTTCCAGAGTGGCTGTACCAGCTTGCATTCCCACCAACAGTGTAGGAGGGTTCCCCTTTCTCTGCATCCTCACCAACATCTGTCATTTCCTGACTTGTTAATTTTAGCCATTCTGACTGGTGTGAGGTGGTATCTCACTGAGGTTTTGATTTGTATTCCCTGATGCCGAGTGATGTGGAGCACTTTTTCATGACTCTGTCGACCATTTGGATGTCTTCTTTGCAGAAATCTCTGTTCATGATTCTGCCCATTTCTTGACTGGATTATTTGTTCTTTGGGTGTTGAGTTTGATAAGTTCTTTATAGATTTTGGATACTAGCCCTTTATCTGATATGTCATTTGCAAATATCTTCTCCCATTCTGTCGGTTGTCTTTTGGTTTTGTTGAGTGTTTCCTTTGTTGTGCACAAGCTTTTTATCTTGATGAAATCCCAATAGTTCATTTTTGCCTTTGCTTCCCTTGCCTTTGGCAAAGTGTCTAGGAAGAAGTTGCTGCAGCTGAGATTGAAGAGGTTGCTGCCTGTGATCTCCTTTAGGATTTTGATGGATTCCTGTCTCAAATTGAGGTCTTTCATCCATTTGGAGTCCATTTTTGTGTGTGGTGTAAGGAAATGGTCCACTTTCATTCTTCTGCATGTGGCTGTCCCAACACCATTTGTTGGGACAACAAATTTGTCCCAACACCATTTGTTGAAGAGACTTTGGACATTCTTTCCTGCTTTGTCAGAGATTAGTTGACCATAGACTTGAGAGTCCATTTTTGGGCTCTCTATTCTGTTCCGTTGATCGATGTGTTTGTTTTTGTGCCAGTACCATACTGTCTTGATGATGACAGCTTTGTAATACACTGGAAGTCTGGAATTGTGATGCCGCCAGCTTTGCTTTTCTTTTTCAACATTCCTCTGGCTCTGCGGGGTCTTTTCTGATTCCATACAAATTTTAGGATTATTTGTTCCATTGCTTTGAAAAAAGTTGATGGTATATTGATAGGGATTGCATTAAATGTATAGATTGCTCTAGGTGGCATAGACATTTTCACAATATTTATTCTTCCAATCCATGAGCATGAATGTTTTTCCATTTCTTTGTGTCTTCCTCAATTTCTTTCATGAGTATTCTATAGTTTTCTGAGTACAGATCCATTGCCTCATTGGTTAGATTTATTCCTAGGTATCTTATGACTTTGGGTGCAATTATAAATGGGATCGACTCCTTAATTTCTTTCTTCTATCTCGTTGTTGGTATATACAAATGCAACTGCTTTCTGGGCATTGATTTATATCCTGCCACTTTACTGAATTCCTGTATGAGTTCTAGCAGTTTTAGGGTGGAGTCTTTTGGGTTTTCCACATAAAGTAACATATCATCTGCAAAAAGTGAGAGTTTCACTTCTTTGCCAATTCGGTTGCCTTTTATTTCTTTTTGTTGTCTGATTGCTGAGGCTAGGACTTCTAGTACTATGTTGAACAGCAGTGGTGATAGTGGTCATCCCTGCCGTGTTCCTGACCTTAGGGGAAAAGCTCTCAGTTTTCCCCATTGAGTATGATATTCACTGTGGGTTTTTCATAGATGGCTTTTATGATATTGAGGTATGTACCCTCTATCCCTATACTCTGAAGAGTTGTAATCAGGAAAGGATGCTGTACCTTGTCAAATGCTTTTTCTGCATCTATTGAGAGGATCATATGGTTCTTGTTCTTTCTTTTATTAATGTAGTGTATCACATTGATTGATTTGCAGATATTGAATCAACCTTGCAGTCCAGGATAAATCCCACTTGGTCGTGGTGAATAATCCTTTTTATGTACTGTTGGATCTTATTGGCTAGTATTTTGATGAGAATTTTTGCATGAATGTTCATCAGGGATATTGGTCTGTAGTTCTCCTTTTTGATGGGGTATTTGTCTGGTTTTGGGAACAAGGTAATGTTGGCCTCATAAAATGAGTTTGGAAGTTTTCCTTCCATTTCTATTCTTTGAAACAGCTTCAGAAGAATAGGTATTAATTCTTCTTTAAATGTTTGGTAGAATTCCCCTGGGAAGCCATCTAGCCCTGGGCTCTTGTTTGTTGGGAGATTTTTGCTTACTGCTTCAATTTCTTACTGGTTATGGGTCTGTTCAGGTTTTCTATTTCTTCCTGGTTCAGTTTTGGTAGTTGATACATCTCTAGGAATGCATCCATTTCTTCCAGATTTTCTAATTTGCTGGCATATAGTTGCTCATAATATGTTCTTATATTTGTTTGTATTTCTTTGGTGTTGGCTGTGATCTCTCCTCTTTCATTCATGATTTTATTAATTTGGGTCCTTTCTCTTTTCTTTTTGATAAGTCTGGCCAGGGGTTTATCAATCTTGTTAATTCTTTCAAAGAACCAGCTCCTTGTTTTGTTGATCTGTTCTACTCTTCTTTTGGTTTCTATTTCATTGATTTCTGTTCTGATCTTTATTATTTTTCTTCTACTGCTGGATTTAGGCTTTATTTGCTGTTCTTTCTCCAGCTCCTTTAGGTGTAGGGTTAGGTTATGTATTTGAGAACTTCTTTGTTTCTTGAGAAAGGCTTGTATTGCTATATACCTTCCTCTTAGGACTGCCTTTGCTGCAACCCAAAGATTTTGAACAGTTGTGTTTTCATTTTCATTGGTTTCCATGAATTTTTTAAATTCTTCTTTAATTTCCTGTTTGACCCATTCATTCTTTAGTAGGATGTTTTTTAGCCTCCATGTATTTGAGTTCTTTCCAACTTTCCTCTTGTGATTGAGTTTAGTTTTGAAGCATTGTGGTTTGAAAATATGCAGGGAAAGATCCCAATCTTTTGGTATCGGTTGAGACCTGATTTGTGACCCAGGATGTGATCTATTCTGGAGAATGTTCCATGGGCACTAGAGAAGAAAGTGTATTCTGTTGCTTTGGGATGGAATGTTCTGAATATGTCTGTGAAGTCCATTTGTTCCAGTGTGTCATTTAACGTCTTTATTTCCTTGTTGATCTTTTGCTTAGATGATCTGTCCATTTCAGTGAGGGGAGTGTTAAAGTCCCCCACTATTATTGTATTGTTGTCAATGTGTTTCTTTGCTTTTTTATTAATTGCCTTATATAATTGGCTGCTCCCATGTTAGGGGCATAGATATTTACAATTGTTAGATCTTCTTGTTGGATAGACCCTTTAGTAAGATATAGTGTCCTTCCTCATCTCTTATTATAGTCTTTGGTTTAAAATCTAATTTGTCTGATGTAAGGATTGCCACCCCAGCTTTCTTTTGGTGTCCATTAACATGGTAAATGGTTTTCCACCCCCTCACTTTCACTCTGGAGGTGTCTTTGGGTCTAAAATGAGTCTCTTGCAGACAGCATATCGATGGGTTTTGCTTTTTTATCCAACCTGATACTCTGTGTCTTTTGATTGGGGCATTTAGCCCATTTCCATTCTGGGCAGCTACTGAAAGATGAATTTAGTGCCATGGTATTGCCTCTAAGGTGACTGTTACTGTATATTGTCTGTGTTCCTTTCTGGTCTATGTTACTTTAGGCTCTCTCTTTGCTTAGAGGACCCCTTTCAATATTTCTTGTAGGGCTGGTTTTCTGTTTGCAAATTCTTTTAGTTTTTGTTTGTCCTGGAAGCTTTTTATCTCTCCTTCTATTTTCAGTGACAGCCTAGCTGGATATAGTATTCTTGGCTCATATTTTTCTCATTTAGTGCTCTGAATATATCATGCCAGTCCTTTCTGGCCTGCCAGGTCTCTGTGGATTGGTCTGTTGCCAGTCTAATGTTTCTACCATTGTAGGTTACAGACCTCTTGTCCCGAGCTGCCTTCAGGATTTTCTCTTTGTTTCTGAGACTTATAAGTTTTACTATTAGATGGTGGGGTACTGACCTGTTTTTATTGATTTTGAGGGGCGGTTCTCTATGCCTCCTCTGGATTTTGATGCCTGTTTCCTTCCCCAAATTAGGCAAGTTCTCTGCTATAATTTGCTCCAATATACCTGCTGTCCCTCTCTCTCTTTCTTCTTCTTCTGGGATCCCAATTATTCTAATGTTGTTTCGCTTTATGGTATCACTTATCTTTCGAATTCTTTCCTCATGATCTAGTAGTTGTTTATCTCTCTTTTTCTCAGCTTCTTTATTCTCCATCATTGGGTCTTCTATATCACTAATTCCCTCTTCTGCCTCATTTATCCTAGCAGTTAGAGTCTCCATTTTTTATTGCACCTCATTAGTAGCCTTTTTGATTTTGACTTGGTTAGATTTTAGTTCTTTTATTTCTCCAGAAAGGGATTCTCTATTATCTTCTGTGCTTTTTTCAAGCCCAGCTAGTATCTTTATAATCGTCATTCTGAACTCTACTTCTGACATCTTACTAATGTCTGTATTGATTAGGTCCCTGGCAGTCAGTACTGCCTCTTGTTCTTTTTGTTGAGGTGAGTTTTTCCATCTTGTCATTTTGTCCAGAGGAGAATAGATGAATGAGAGAACAAAATGCTAAAAAAATGCTAAAAAGGTAACAACAACCCCAGAAAAATATACACCAAACAAATCAGAAGGGACCCAAAACTGGGGGGAAAAGTAAAGGGGAAAAAGAAAAAAGAATATGATCAGGCTGGTGAAAATAACAGAGCCACATAATAGATTTTTGGTATTTTTTAGTCTGTTAGAAGAAATTGCCTCCCAAAATTTTAAAGAAAGATAAACGTATATATATACAAAAATAAGGGTAAATATGATGAAGGGATGGAATGTGACTGTACAGATGAAAACTAAAAAGGATTTTAAAAAAGGAATTGATTAGAAGTTGGTTTAAAAAAAGAATGAAAAAATATTTTTTTAAAAAAAGAGGGAATGTGATCTGGCGGGAGACTAGGAAAACATCATACAACAGATTTAGGGTATATTTTGGTCTGTTAGAAGAAACTGTATCCCAAAATTTTAAAGAAAGAAAAACATATATACACAAAAAGTAAGGTTAAATACAATGAAGGGATAGAGTATGAATGTAAAAATGAAAAATTAAGAAAGATTTTAAAAAAGGAATTGAAAAGATATTGGTTGAAAAAGAAAAGAAGAAAAATTCAACTAATAGAAAAAGAGAAAAATAAACTTTAAAATATTAACGCTGAAAGACTAAAGCATCATGGGAAAAAAGCCATGAATTCTATGTGCTGTATTACCCTAGTGCTGGATTTTGCTGTTCTCATTGATCGGTAAATTTGGTCTTGGCTGCCTGTTCTTGCTGATCTTCTGGGGGAAGGGCCTATTGCAGTGATTCAAAAATGTCTTTGCCGGAGGCGGAATTGCCCCGCCCTTGCCGGGGGCCAGGCTAAATAATCTGCTCAGGTTTGCTCTGGGTAGCTTTTTTCCCTGAAAGCTTTCCAATCAGCTTTGGAGGATGAGAGTGAAAATGACGGCCTCCCAATCTCTGGTCCCGGAGATGCTGAGAACTCGGGGCCCCCACTCCTCAGTGCGCCGAGAGAAAAGCAATCACTCCCGTCTCTCTGGTCTCCAGCCGCACTCTGTGTTCACCTGGCCTGTGACCGAGCAAGTAAACTCTGGCACACGACCCCATTTGGAGTCTCCAAACCCAGGAGATCCCTGTGGTGCACTCCCGCGCCACTCCTCCCTGGGGGGTAAGGGGAGTCTCCCCAGATCTGCCACTTATTGGGTCCCTGCTGGAAGAGCAGTGGCCCAACTGTGCCACGGATCATGGTTTATGGCAACCCCGAGCTGAGAGCCCACTCCTCAGCTCCGTCTTTGCAGCCGGCTTTCCCGCTCTGATACCTGGAAGCTCTACCACACTCTGGCAACCCTGGTCTTTCTGTGACCCCAAGGGTCCTGAGACCACACTGTCCCAGCGAGGGTTCCACCCCCCGCTTAGCCACTGGAGCGGCATCCCTCAGTGGAGCAGACTTGTAAAAGTTCCAATTTTGTGCTCTGCTGCTCTATCACTTGCTTGTAGCAGCTGACGGAGGCTCTCTCCCCCTGTGGTCTATTTTCCTGAACATCGCGCCGGATTCACTTCTCCACACGTCCTACCTTCCAGAAATTGGTCACTTTTCTGTTCACAGAGTTGCTGTTATTGTTTTCTTCCATCTCCTGTTGAGTTTGTAGGTGTTCAGAATGGTTTGATAACTATCTAGCTGAATTGCTGGGACCAGACTAAATTTAGGTCTCCTACTCTTCTGCCATCTGGCTCCTCCTCCACTAATATCTACTTTTAATTCGCTCATATATGTCTCTCATATACAAATTTGTATTATGTCATTTTACCCTAAAGGGATCACATTGCTCTTCTAAATGACATCTCTGGATACAACTGAAGCCTAGTGGAAAAAGGATGGACTGGATATTATAATACCTGTATTCTAGTTTCAATCTAGCACAACATATTCCAAATGTGATCAGGGTTTCTTAATCTGAAAATAGGAATAATGTTTACCTCACAAAACTGTTATAAATATTGGTAAGTACTGTTTTTATAAAAATGGAAAAATACGACATAAATGCAATGTCGTATTTTTATTCATCATCACCATGATACATTTAAAAGGCAAATTGTTTATTTTTAATCCTGATTTCCAGCACATCTTATCCAAAAATAATGGTGTGGGTAGTGAAAGGCCAAGCTATACTATAGGTAAATCATTATATCTAAGATTTCTGACTGGTGATCTCTAGAAGCATAGAGGTGACCCTTGCTCCAAAAATTCTAATTTCCCTTCTAATCAAGAATTTATTAAACTAATTAATAAAAATAATAAATGCAAGGATTGTTTTTAAATGTAGATTATCTCTTTTCAACAAGTGTCTCTTCTTTAGCATGGCATTTTATCACTCAAAGAAAATTACCAGAACTTTGCTGTATGACTGGTGAGGCTTTCATCATCTGTTTGATCTTTTAACAAGGTACTAAGCTACTGGCCAACTGAAATGAATGTCCAATTTCTAACTCTTTACTATATTTTGAAACAGATGTTAACATTTTACTTTGTTGTTCCTTAATATTTGTCTTTTGAATCAACTGCAAGCTTCTTCTGGTGTAAATATTTTCTTTCATGCCTTAGCTGTTTGATCACTTTATTTTTCCTGACTAATGTTTCACATTTTGCTCTTTGATACTCCCTGGTCAGACCCTTTGGGTCCAAGACTTCAAAGTAAACCAGACCAAATGGCACACAAGACCAATTCTATCCAAGCATTTTAAATTCAAATGTAGTTCTTCAAAATACTTGATGTGCTTTATGAAAAATCACTTCCTTTCTTCTACTCATCACTAGTAAATCTAAAGCATCTTTAAGTAAAGGCAAAAAAATTAATGTGATTTTTGTCTGCATTATGTTTTTGGAGTTCTTTCTCATACAGCTTGATTTAGACAACATGAAGAAGAATTAGCAATCACATTTACTTCCTGTCAGACCACTGCTCCCTAAAAGTTACTTCAAAAGGCAATTATCACATATGAAAGAAGACACTAGAGCTTTACTGTGAACTTATTTTTATTATACTCAAAAGGGTTTATTTTTTTTTTTAACAAATAAAATGTAGGCTATTTTTACAAAATATTGTTTTCATGCTTGGAAAACAACTGTTTGTTTCCTATGACCACAAGTTTTGGTATGTGAAACTAAAATTATTAATTTATGTACTTTAATAAGTAGGCCATCAAAAGAGAAAATTTTCCCATTAAGCAAGGAGCTTCTTGAGGACAGGAATCTATCTTACCCATTTTTGCACATCCAGCAGCCAGAAGAGAAGGTGCTCAATAAATATTGTCTTAATAATTAAAGGAAGGAATGACTAAGCAATTTATTTTAAGATTATTAGCGATGGCCTAATAAAAATTTAAGTAAGAAACCTATAATCTATCTTATAAAGATAAAAGGGTAATTTATAAATGAGTCCCTTTTAAAACACATTCCATGACTTCAAACCACAATTCTTGGTAATGGAGTGACAGAACTGATTTCAGAGAACCCAAAGAGCAAGATACAAATGGATACTATTAAATAAAATCACAAAGCAATTGAACAATATGATTAAGGTCTCTAGATTAGATAACAGTATTACATTAATTTTAATTTCCTTGTTTTGATATTTGTTTTGTGGTTATGTAAGAAAATTCCTTACTTTAGGAAATACAAACAAATATTTAGGGGTAAAAGGGCATCATATGCATTAATTACTCTTAAATGACTAAAAAAATATTAATATACACATACACCTATATGTGTAAGAAAAAAGAAATAAAGCAAATGTAGTGAAATGTTGACATTTGGGGAATCGAGTGAAGGCTATACAGGGATTCTTGTACTAGTTTGAAACTTCTATGTAATGAAAATAATGCCAAAATTAAACACTCAAAAAATAAAAGAATTATATTGTTAAAATGTCTAAATAAACAAATAAGACAAAAATCTGTATCAAAAGCATCTGGCTAAGAACAGAATAAAATAAACTTTCCTGTCTTGGAGGCCAACATAAACTGAATTCCATAGCAGAAGTGATCAAATAAATGTCTCCAAACTTAAACATAGACTTTCAAGTGTAGACTCTACCCCATTACCTCTGATACTTCCAATGACTTAACTTGGGTCTTAATATACAACTATATCTTATGGAACAAGGAATTTAATTTAGAAAGAGTAGAAAATACTATGAGAATGCTTTTCCTCAGTCTTTTAAGGAACACACATTATCACTGGAAGAATCTGGCCAGGCTTCTTGCCTAAAATTTACCTAATACAGGATGAAATGAAATTAATTAGTAAGCATTATAAGGTGAAGAAGGTCAATAATCTGTTAACCTCTCTGCCAATTCAATGAAATATCAATATTAGATATCTTTTGGACATTGGGAAAAACTGTCTACTCTTTTAAAAGTATATGGAAAATTAAAATATGTTAATAAAGCTAGTTTTGTGTCAGAAAGTAATATCACTAATAATTAATGAAATATACATTTTATCAAATATTACAAAGTTTAAGACACAACTCAGAAAAAAAGAAAACATATTCTTACCCAATTGGGAAATCAACATCATCACCATGAGCGGTCATGTGATAAAGTCCAAATTTAGCCAATTTAACATGTCCCTACAATAATAATAATAAAAATCACTATTAAATGTTTTAATATTGGTAGCAGGAAAAAGTATCATTATATATTTCATAAGTAAGGAAATCATCAGATAGTGAGATACATTAAGAAAAAAATTAATTTACCATAATTTTAGTTTACCATAATTTTATTAAAAACTATTTGCCAATGTTTGAAACCTGCTTTATACTCATTACAAATATATGTATATGTATACATGTATGTATGTATATATACACACACATATATATATTACTTACATATAGATCTCAAAACAACAAATAACACTTAAAAATTTTTGTTTATATTTTCCAGGTATTTTGACAAAACAAAAACAGCTGAAATGTTCTCGTTTGTCTTTAATCCCTACTTAGGGGGCGCCTGAGTGGCTCAGTCGTTAAGTGTCTGCCTTCGGCTCAGGTCATGATCCCAGGGTCCCTAGGGTCCTGGGATCAAACCCTGCATGGGGCTCCCTGCTCTGCAGGAAGCCTGCTTCTCCCTCTCCCACTCCCCCTACGTGTGTTCCCTCTCTTTCTGTCTCTCTCTGTCAAATAGATAAAGTCTAAAAAAAAAAAAAAAAAAAAAATCCCTGCTTAGAACATTTTTTGGTAATTTTAATAAAAGAATTATTTTTAAGGACTTGTAAGTCCATTCATAATGTTATAATTTAACCCTGACACGGGAGTTCTTAACTTGAAAAGATCAGGTCACAAGTCAAGATATAAGTGAATCTACTAGGTTTCTAACAATTTTTATATTGTTTGAGAAAGCCATTATTATCACAAAAGTGAGGTTCTTAATAAAAAGCAAATATAAATTTTATAAGTCTCTTAAGTTTTCCTCCTTTTAGATATTTAAGACCTTAAAAAAGTTAAGGTGATTTTAAGATTTGTTTTCTTGTTCTCAAGAACTTTATTTCCCAGCACTATAAAATGTTTATATATTAAAAAAACTCAGATTGGTTAGATACTCCACTGCTATAAAAATGAAATTAGTGAGTACCACTTTAGCTTTTATGATTTTTAATATCATAGGGTAATAGTAGTAAAAGTCTGGGAGAGAATCAGAGGAAAAGAATAATCCTACTAATACAAAAAATAATTCCCCAGAAAAAATTCTCTCAAAACTATTTTTTATATGCTTATGAAAAAAATGGAAGTATGATTATTCCTGAAAACATACCATCTTGCTACCATAATTTTCTTATAGGAGTTGACCTGCTTCTTATTAATCCCCCACAAGATTTCCAAGTAGAGAAGTGGCATTCCAATAAGAAAAGAAGCTTGGTATGAACAACTGGTAAATAAAGAAGATAAATGGAGAAAAAAAGAAAAAAGAAAAAATAGGGAAGAAGAAAAATAAAGAGGAGAAAATACAGTGCAGCTGTGTTATGACAAAATACTCCATGTAAATAGAGAAGCTTTCTTAAAATGAAAGCAAATTCAGAAGAGAATGGACTGCGAAGTTACCATACCTATTTTCCAGAAAGCAAATGAAAGGAAAAACCCAACATGAAGTTAGAAAATGAATCTTGGGAAAAAAAGAATAATGCATGTGAAAAACACATGGATTTATATAATTTAAAGATAGCTATTTTTTTCTAACCACCAAAAAGAAATCACTTTCATAGAGCCATTTCATTATGAATATTATTAAAATATATTTGTACTCTATAGTCCCTCTGAGTGGGTTTGATTTCAGTAGCTTCCAACAACAAACAAATATTTAATGTATTATTTGGCAATTACCTTTCGGTCCAAAAGAATATTATGAGGAGACAGCGCTCGGTGTACTATACCATGTTTGTTCATATACTGCAAACCTTGAAGTACCTCAAATGCAATACACAAAACCTTTGAATAGCTACGAAGAAGACAAAAAGTCACAGATCAATAGATCAATTACAAAGCAGATACAGAATCTGTTTTAAAGAATGAAATGAGGTTATAAAAATTCAGTTATATTTTTATTATCCCTCTTCTATTCAGAGAAAATACAATCTATACAATTTATAAAATATCCACTATATACATATTTTGGATTTTCTGATTACAACAGAATTGATCTGGCAAAGATCCTACAGTTTCCTAAGGCTACTCTAATAGCAGTATTTGTTTTTCCAGGGAGGGAGTTGAATTTTGGTGGTGTGCAATTAACCTTCTGCAGGTTTGGCTTTGCCAAATTACCAGAAAAGTTTCAGATATATGGCAGAACTAAGTCAAGGAAAACCACTGTTCCTGCTCAAGACAAAATGCCTAAGTCCCTGAAAAATGGCTAAAATATGTTCTATGGTAGATATACATGAGGTTACTTTCCATATCAATCCACAAAACAACCTCCAGCAATTTACGATTTATCAAACATTTCTCTTTAATTCTTTCTAAGCCATCTTCCACCCTGATGCCCAGTTTCTCTCTCTCTCTCTCCATCTCTTTCCTTTTTTTTTTTTTTTTTACTCAAGCACCATTCATGTGGGAAGTCAGGAATGAGATACCCAAAAGTAGGAAAGACTAATTCAAACCCAATCTCACAAACTATCAATATTAACATTTTGGTATAGATTTCTTTTCTACCCATTTTTTTTTTGCCATCTTGAATTAGACTTTTAAAAAATTAATATCTACAGGCAATCACTACAAGTAATTTTTAAAAAAGATATAATTAAGCCAACAGTAGAGATAAAATGGAATTATAAAAAAAATAAGCTAGCATAATAAAAGGAAAAAAAGCACAGAGAACAAATGGAACAATTAGAAAATAACAGATTTTAATTAGGATGTATCAATCATTATATTAAATGTAAATGTAAACATCTAAACTCATCAAAGCTAAGAACTGTCAGATTGGATAGGAATTAAGAATCAATTATATTCAGGCTATAAGCAACCCACATTAAATAAAAGATGTAAATTAAAAGGATGGAATAACAGGTTACCGATTATCATGGGCTTGCTTGGAGGGATGGGTTGACTACAAAGAGTATGTGGAAATTTTACTTGATGGAATTGTTATCTTGATTTTGATGATGATTACACTACTGAGTTTGTCAAACTGATCTGTACACTGAAAAGGTTATATTTTAAAATATGTAAAGTATAGCTCAAAAAACGTGATGTTAAAAAAAGTAAGCTGAATAAAATTTTCCAAAAAAAAAAAAACAACAAACTTGCAACACAACTCCCTCCTCTAAATTAAAACCATAAGAAAGAACAAGACATGAAAATTGAAAATCCCTCTCATCTCATTCTAGTCTGACTTTCCAGAGGTATCCACCCTTAGCAGTTTCTGTTTTCAATTCTTCTGATGGCTAGACTTGTAGTTAATATAATTAAGTCTTCTTCGCTATGCAAGATGATATAGTTAACATACTTTTACAACTTTCCCATTTTCCTTTCCCAACTCCTGATTTTTATTAGTTATATTATTTTTACATTATCCAATTTCGTAAGTGTAATAAAAGAAATCTACATTTCTTTCTTGAAGGCTAAATTAATAAACAAGCAAATACATAATATGACATCGTGATTAAGTGCTAAGGAGAAAAAGTAGGGAAGAGAGAATTTGGGGTAGCAGGATGCTAATACATATAGAGTGTGATCAAGGAAGGCCTCACTAAGGTGACATTTGTGCAGAAATCTAAAAGAAGTGAAAAAGACATGCAGCTCTCTGGGAAATAGGTGATTCAGGCAGAGGGCACAGTAAGCAAGTCCTGAACTGGGAGACGGCACAGCAGTTCAAAAAGTGCAATGAAGCCACTGTGCATGCAGTAGAATGAGCCAAGAGTAAGGTATTAAGAGATGAAGTCAGAGACATAACAAGGAGCCAGATCATGTAGGCCACTTAGGCCATTGTAAAGACTTTGGCTTTCATTCTGAGACAGACAGGAAGTGATTGTCACATTGCCATACTATGATTAGTAAGTATTCACTGTAGAACTAAGAAAAATATATATACCTAAGCCACTTAATCCCCAGTTCTCAAGCAAAAACATCCCAGTCATCAGGATTTAATAGATACTATAATTTTATAACTATTCATGAAGGTTATCATGAGCTACCATCATTTTTTATATCTCCTATTACTCATTTTGTACTTATATTTTTATTTAGCTAGAATACATCCATGAGAAAATTTTTCATAAGTGTGACATGAGTAGGACATTTTAAAGCATGACAGATCTTAAAATGTTTTATTCTTATCTTTAAACTTGGAAAAAGATTTCTCCATTGTCTTTAAGTGTTCTTTATTAATGGTAAGAAGTCCAGTATCAATGTAATTTTGTTGTTGATAGCTTGTTATTCCTTTCTGGAAGCTTAGGATTCTTTTTTACTTTATCCTTAGACTTGTAAAATTTTAGTCCAGTGTGTCCAGAGTGTGGGCATTTGTGCGTTTATGTTAGTAAGCAATAGGTGTGCCCTTTTAATCTGAAGACTCACATGTTCTATTAGCAGAAGAATTAACAAGGAAAAGTTGATTTGTTAGGTCTTTGACTGTTTTCTCCCTCTACTGTATCTTTTATTTAGAACTCTTAGTGGACAGGCAAAAATAAGATCCATTCTCCAGATCAAGTTTCTGTTTTATTTCCTATGAGCACGGCCTTTAGTCCTCTCTCTTCTATTTGATTTCCAGACTCTTTGTTCTATTCTGTAGTTGTTCCTTTTAAATAGATCCTATTCTCTGGTATGGATACAGTATTCTTTTGAGTCTCTCTGGGATAGTTACTAGAATTCTGCTAATTCAGGGGAGGGGAAAAAGAGGTTATCTTCATTTCCTCTGGGGTAAGTTTTTTTGTTTTTTTTTTGTTTTCCTCCCTTGGCTCTCTTTCTCTCAGATTATTTTTTTTCCTCAAATGTCAGATAATCCCTGGTTGTCAGCCATATTTCAAAATAAATTGATATTCTTCATGAAGTATGTAAAAAAGAAACAATAAAAGTTACTATTTATAAGGAATGCTTATTTAAACTATTTCTCTTTATCAAATAGTTTCCCCCATATTATAAGCCACAACAGTCACTCTTTAGCAAATAGGAAATGTGTGAAACAAAAACAATTTTAAATTAATGGAGTTTTCATAAACATCCTCAAAAAATAAACCAAGTATGGAAAGAAAAAGATGCCAAGCTTTAAAACAACTATAGTAACATTGATAAATGTGTGCATATGAAAGAAGGCAAATGTCTCCCCTTTTAAAAACAAAAGAAAAAACTTTGCCTGAGATTGACTAACAAAATGTTAAGAACCTAGTTTTCTAAGCTCATCTGGCTCTATGAGTCACGTTTACAGTAGTAATCTCTCTTGTCCTTGTTCTTCTCTTTCTGACATAAACATACACAATTCATAAAATCTTAAAAGCTGATGCCATATTCAGCCGTGACACTAGAGGGCCTCAGTTGCACACTGCTTCAATATAGAGGGTTTTCTTAAGAAATTAAAACCAAACCTTTAAAGCGATTTTTCCATTTAAACCAGTTCTGAAACAGCTGAACACAGAAGACTGCATGTTCTATTTTGTCTACTTGCTTTTGCTGATTGTAAGATATAACTGGACAAGTTTAAAAAGCACATTCATGCTATTATCGAGTTGATGTATATATATGCTGAAATAATTTTTAAAAATTCAAACATAAGAAACCTGAAGTTCATGACAAACCTTTTCTTAGCTATTACTTGAGACTACACACGAATTACAGCTAATGGACTCAGTATTCTTCAGTATAAATCAGAGTAAATCAGATTTGCTTATCTGCCCTTTTGTATTCTTAGGATTTAGTTTTTAAAATTTATTTCAAAATATAACATATAAGGTGGGGCGCCTGGGTGGCTCAGTCGTTAAGCATCTGCCTTCAGCTCAGGTCATGATTCCAGGGTTCTGAGATGGAGCCCCGCATAGGGCTCTCTGCCCAGCGGGAAGCCTGCTTCTCCCTCTCCATTCCCCTGCTTGTGTTCCCTCTCTCACTGTGTCTCTGTCAAATAAATAAATAAAATCTTTAAAATAAAAAAAATAAAATATAAGGTATAAGGAGAAGAAAAGATAGCATTATTTTCTGTAACAAGAAGGAATCAGTATTTGTGAAATTCTGTGTACTTTTTGCTTTTAAAACTATGTTCTTTAATACAGCCAATAATTTAGATCACAAAATCTTTCAAAAAATTATTTTGAAGTAGCTAATGCAATTATAACACAACAGCAAGGTAAAAAAAAAAAAAAAATCATATGTCCAGTAATAGCTTGTTGCAGTTAATTGAAAATGGACTCCAGAAGGAGAGTTAGGATTAAGAGAGCGGGATTCACCCAATTAAAAAAAACAAAACAAAACAAAAAAAACGATGTTGGCAGGGGATAATAGGACTTCATCCTACACAATTCCCAAGTTAGAATCTTGTTAAAAAAGAAATCAATCACTAATCTAGAAAATGTAAATGAAACTTCAAGTCAGAAAATATTCTCTTCCTTTTGAAATTTTCAGTTACTACTGTTAACTCCCAAAGACTGCGAGGCTAGCATTTACTTTGTTACCATTGTCCTTGACACTCTGAAAAGTTTAATGAGCATAAGAATTTTTGGTAATCATAAACACATAGATATGGCCAAAAGGTAGCTTTCAAAATAATATCACTAATAATTTTTAATAAAGCAAGATGATCTTTTAAAATACTTTATATTTAAACATATCAATTAAAGGGCTATTAGCTGCTTGGTATTGTGTCACACTGCTGTGTTTTTAGGCTATGGGTATCAAGAGAAAGAACTGATCTCTACAAACAAGAAACCTACAGTATAGTTGGAAAGACAGATTTATAAACTGATGATTTTAATACAATTGAATTCAATAGAATTTCAATATAATCCAATAATTAAGTTAGCAGAGGAGAATTGATCATCCGTTTCTTCTGTGTAACAAGAAAAAGAAAACATGAACATCTATTTATTACATTGGTGAAACCAAAACAGATCTACAAAAATAAATCACTGTACCCTGAGACAGGTACTAACTTATTCAACTTGTAATCCCTATACCTATCACAGTGACTGTAAGGTAGGTGTTCAATAAATATGTATCAATAGGTGTTCAATGTATGTACGCAATGACATCCCATGATGGTGCAAGAGGGTGCAAATAATAAGACTAAGCTCTTCACCACTAATGAAATAACAGCTCAAAAAAGGATATTACACTTGTAATGGATTAACAGTGTCAACCTCATTTATAGAAGGTTGATTTCTTGTAAGCTGACTTAGAGGTTTTTTTTGAAAGAAAGAAAATCCTGCCATTAGCGACAATATGGATAAATCTGGAGGACATTATGTTAAGTGAAATAAGCTGGACACAGAAGGACAGATACTACCTGATTCCACTTACATAAGGTTTAAAAAACAGTCAAATTTATAGAAGCAGAGAATAGAACAACGGTTATAGGGGACTGGGTAGAGAAGAAAATGGTTACCAGGGGATGGGGAGAGAGGAATATCAATTGATTTAAAGTGTCAGTTGTGCAGTATAAGTTCTGGGGATCTGCTGTACAACATAGTGTCGATAGTTAACAATACTGTATAGCCCACTTAAAATTTTGTTAGGAGGGTAGATCTCATTTGTTAAGAGTGTAGATAAGTGTTCTTATCACACAAGAATAAAAAGGACACAAAGAAACTGTTAGAAGTGATAGATATGCCTATTACCTTGATTGCAGTGATGGTTTCACAGGTATATTCGTATGTCCAAACTCAAATGTATACATTGAATATTTGCAGTTTCCTTGTATATCAATTATACCTCAATACAGGTGTTAAAAAAAGAAATAAGGACAAAGTCCAATCAGCCTCAAACCATCATTTCTTTTGGTATTTGCAATGTTTCCAAAAAGAGATGTTATTCAGATTGCAAGAAATAGAGGCCAAGAAAGAGTGAGAGGTCAGGGTTGCTGAGATAGATTTGGAAGTCATTCACAATAGGTGGTAACTAAAACCACACATGCTATTTCCTCTGATCCATAATCCATGATATTTCTAAGGGCCACTCCACAAGCCAAAATACCCATACTGTCAGCAAACCAAGGGAGCAAACACACTTCTGGATTCTATGAGTTCAAGATGTTCTTTCACCTTATAAAACCTGATCACTCCCACAGAAATTTTCCTTTTGGTCTAAAACTTTGCTTACTTGGTATCAGCCCGAAGTAAAATGTTAAGGGAGAGTAAACACAGATGAAAATTAGCTACTGTGTGATTTAGGAAATGGAGAGGAAAAATGAAATACTAATGACTAATGTTCAGATAATAATACAACTGTTAACCCTGTGTTATCTTCAACCTAAACTCTCCTCCTATAACTTCAAGACCATAGAGCTCAAGTAGTATAAAATTTTTAATAGCTCACTGGTCTATAATTCCGAATTTGGAGGGAGGTATTTTCAGTGGTGAGCTAACGTCTTTGAGGCTCTTATAATCTGCCACTTATCACCTATTAAATTTTAACATTTTGTTAAAAATACCACACTATTTAACAGAGCAATTTTTTTTCTAAAGAGAAAAAAAAAAGTTTTTGGACTTGAAAAAGGAAATAACTTATTTCACTACTGGATACACATGTTTTAGCCTGAAAGGTTACCCATCCATGCTAAATTTAAATTTGCTTCAGATTCAGATGTTTTGAAATGGAAGTTGCATTGATTAACTGCTTACCTAAAGATTATTTTGTAATAGGCCTAGAAAAAAAAATCAGTCCATCTGTCCCTAAATTGTGAGATTGGGCATATTTTATAATTTGGTTCTCACTCAAAAAAAAAAAAAAAAAGTTGAAAGCTATCAACATCGAATGTGACTAATTCTCGAGGGGATACAATAAATTGGGGAATTAATTTTCTGACTCGCATATTGGATAACTTTCCCTTCTCATAACAAACTTAATTTGGTAAGATCAAAATACATATGGAAAGCATAGTCTAGTGGTTTGGGGTTCAGACATAAAGCCAGGAGACTCTGTCACTGATTTGCTTTGCTTGGAGAATGTTCCAATTTCATCCTGCCTCAGTCCGCATATGTATAAAGTGGGAAATGTAACACCAAAAAGGGGCTGAATGGAGATCAATGAGCTATTGGTCCTGCACAGAATCCTGGCTCATCGTAAAAGCAGAACAAAACAAACAAAAAGCCCAAGTCCTTCTCAAAAAAACCCAGGGTTTCTATAGTAAATTCTATTAACATTTTGTTTATCTATCTATCCATCTATTGTCTATTTCTCCATCTACATTCCATAAATTAACAAAGATTGTAAACTGGGCTCTCCAACTATTTGCATGACACAATAAAATCAGCAAAGTGGTTTTCTAATTTCTCTGTGAGAAAAAAAATTGGTATTTGATAAGGAGGATTAGAGGATCCTGGGGTGAGCTAGTTATTTCTGCAACATCAATTTTTCTTTTCCCAAGCAGCTGTACTATCCTGGCACAGACACTCCAAAAACATTTCTTCCACCATAGTTACTGACACTGGCAGTGCAAACACACTGGGTAATAAATCCCACTTCCCATGCCCTGGCAGCATTTGGGACCATACAAAGTTGTAACTTTTCTTTACGAAGGAACCTACAGTGGCTCATGTTTGCTTGGATCTGTACCGTAGCTCATTCTGAAGTTTTGTTTTTTTTTAAACTTTATTTACAAATTCCTATTGTTGAGAATTTTGATTTGAGATCAACATTTTCCTTTTTGGCAATCTGCCACCTTACCCCCAACCCATCATAACAAACAACTGGAGAGGGCCTGCATTTTATGCACATGTTTAGTTCAGTGTCTGCAAGACAACATAGTGCAAACAAAAGTCTGTCAAACTGAAATGTTCAGTTAAATGATGTGTTGGTCTGTCTTCAACAAATTATAAGAGATTTGGTTGATGAAAATTTCCTATTCACAGTTTCTATTCTATTTATCAGAATTGGGGTGATACAGTGATGCTATTTTGATCAAAGAATCCAAAAAATTCAAATTTTATTCTTAACTACTGTATCAACCTTGCAAAGTTCCTATATTCATAAAGAAGGCAGAATAAAGCAAGATCACATTAATAGTTGGGCCTTTGTCTCCAAACCTAATGTAGAACTCTAGGGAGCTTTGCTTACCTACGTAGTTCCTTTTTTCCAAGACAGATCACCTGAATGAGTCAGTTCTATTCTCCTAAACTTCAACTAGAGTCACTGATCTTAACGCTGTGACACAAGGAAAATTAGATTCATTCCAGGAAGCTATGGAAAAGAGAGTAGTATGTGTATGCACCCATAGTATCCCATAATGATACCAGAACACAGTTAAAAAAGTGAAGGACAATTCTATTTTACTAACTGATGGAAAAGCATTATATTAATGAATAATATTAGTTGATATAGTCTAAATGGGGCCCCACTCCCTTTGCCCCAAAATGTCCGCATCTTAATCCCCAGAACCTATGAATATTACCTTATTTGGAAAAAAGGTCTTTGCATGTGATCATCATGGATTATCCAGCTGGGCACAAAACCATTGTCAAGTGTTTTTATAAGAAGAGACACACAAAGGAGGAGATATGAAGATGGAGACAGAGATTGGAATGATGTGGTCATAAGCCAAGGAAGCCAAGGAATGCTGATAGCCACCAGAAGTTGGAAAGGCAAGGAAGGATTCTTCCCAGGAGCCTCCAAAGAGAGTGGGCCCAATCAACAGCTTGATTTCTGACTACTGGTCTCCAGAACTGTGAAAGAATCAATTTCCAGTGTTTTAAGCCACTCAATTTGTGATAATTTGTTGCAGCAGCCATAGGAAACTAGTATAGTTATTTATAAAGATGCACGTGACATCAAGATGACTTGTTTTTCTTCATCATGATCTGACTATAACAGAGCAATTCTCCTTCATACTTTTCTTTAAATGATCTTTATTTAGATTAAATTATGAACAATAAAACACACTCATTTTAAACGTACCATTAGAAGAGTTTTGACAAATGTATACACGACCACAAGCACTGCCACAGTCAAGAAACAGAGCACTTCCATCACCTTGAAAGGATTCTCTTGCTCCTCTTCCCAGAAAATTTCCATATCCTACCCCTGGCTCGAAGCAACCACTGGTCTGTTTACCATCACTCTAGATAAAATTTGCCTTTTCAAGAGTTTCAAATAAATGGAACACTACAGCATTATTTTGTGTCTACATTTTTTTTTTTTTACTCCACATGATGTTCTTAAGATTCATCCATGTTGTTGCCTCCATTACCAGTTCTTTTTTTTTTTTTTATTGCTAAGTAGTATTTCACTAACTTGTTATCCATTCATCTGTTGAAGGACTTTTAATAGCTTCAGACTTTTAATAGCTAAGCACAATACAGTATTTTGCCAGGAAAGCAGTGGACACATTTACAATGAAATTTCACAAGGAAATAAACAACAATACAGAGTCCCAGATTTTGAGCAGTGTCATATTCTTAAAACTGTCATTATGGGAGAACAATTGAAAATTTGTGGCATAAACTAATAAGGAAGCACACTAAAACATGCAAATCGGGATTTTTTGTTTGTTTGTTTAATCTAAGATGTATGTGGCAGATTTGGGAATGTCCAGTCATTATCATGATGATTTTGAAGCATTTATCTGCATTTGGACATGGATGTAAATGCTGTAAAAAAAACAGACAGACATGAATGCTTTTCTTATGTCCTATCACCTAAGATAGGTAACACCAACAACTGACAAAATGTCTACCTAGTGAATAAGCTAACATGAACAGAGAAAGTACAGTTAGCATATGGACAGTTACAGGATGCATTGACCAGAAACAGATTGCTTGCAGAGGAGAGCTACGACTTTCACTAACTTAGATGATCAGAAGAGAGAAAATCACATTTTCTCTTTTCTAGGTAATCTGGGAGGAATTTATAAGTAGGATATCAGTCATTCTTCATATAACCACTTTGTTTTCATCTTAAGTCACTGTCTGAAACAGCAACCTGTATTTATGACTTGTCATCTTAAACGAGAGTGCCCCACTTCTACCCTCCAAAACTGTTTCATAAAGAAAAATAGGGAAAGCAATGTCATTGCTCTCTGATGGATACTTTTACTACTTAGCTCTCCAAGCTCATCTCCTTCACCTCTCCTCCCATGGACCCCCTGCATCTGCTTTATTCATCTGCTTGCATAGCAATGCCTTTTTGCACATGCTGTTTTCTCTGACCTTCTATCTGGTCTATGTGGATGACACCTATACATTCTTTAAAATTCAACACAAGCATTACTTCCTTAGTAAAACTTTTCTGGACTCTCCTGGCTGTGAGGTACTATGTCTCCAAGATAACTTGCATATTCTTCTGGTACATACTCACCAAAAAATGCTATATTGTAACTGCTTATTATAAATCTGTCTACTCACTAGCCAGCAATCTCTCTAAAGATTAGGACTTTATATTTTCATCTTCAGATTCACTAGCACCTAGCCCAGTGTCTGAAACATGTGTACTTAATGAAGAAGTCTGGAATGGTCATTGCATAGGTTAATCATAATCTAAATCATAATTGGTCATCATAGAAAGACTATGACTATGCCACAGGGAATGCTTATTGATAATATTCAATAGTCATTTAGTATATTATAGTACTTATAATAATAACACTATTACCACTATAGTCACTAATAGGAAACATTTAGATAAATCATACTATATCAGTGCTGTTATAAATAATTCACATCTATTATTTCACTATCCTAGACAAAATACTGTATTGTGCTTAGCTATTAAAAGTCTGAAGCTATTAAAGGTGGTAAGATAGAAGCACAGAGGGGTTACGTAAATTAGCCAACTGAGTAAATGGTGGAGTTGAGATTCAAATTCAACATATTGGTCTTAGAGTCCATGTGTTTAACCACTACATTATATTGCCTCTCAGTGTTTTATAGTATAGATAGTGAAGTCAAAGAGAGGTTTTGAGCTCCAGCTATATCACTGTGACAGGTGTGTTAAAGTAACTGCTCTAAGCATCAGTTACCATATCTTAAAAATGCAGTGGATATTTATTGCTTCCCTCCCTGGCATCCATGCCCCCTTCTTCCAAAGACAATTTATAATGTTCATTTCAGGCTCCATCTCCCTCCTGTTCTCCTTAGTCCATATGTTCTGTCTTTAGGAGTAGAAATGTGACTCAGGCCTTCATCAATCACTTTCCCCTGGCCACAGTAATTGTTTTTAAACTGGTCTGATTGAAAATCTCAGGACTTAAATAGCAACTGATAAAAATGGCTCGCTCCTCTCTGGAAGACTGAATAGATATGAAGTTAGAGTTGTTAGGACCATTTTGCCATCATTAGGGGAGGATATGGAGCTCTTACAACTTATCACAGGCATGTCTCATCTTATTGTGCCATGCTTTATTGCACTTCAGCTATTATGGTTTTTTTTTTTACAAATTGAAGTTTTGTGGCAACATTGTGTTGAGCAAGTCTATTGGCAGTGCCATTTTTTTCAACAGCATTTATTTGTTCACTTCAGGTTTCTGTGTCATATTTTGGTAATTCTCTCAATATTCCAAACTTTTCCATTATTTTTATATTTGCTATGGTGATCTGTGATCAGTGATCTTTGATGTGACTCTTGTCATTGTTTTGGGTGTCACAAACTGTACCCATATAAGATGACAAACAACTGGTAAGTGTTGTGTGTGTTCTGACTGCTTCACTGACAGGCCATTCCCTGTCTCTCTCCCTCTTCTTGGGCCTTCCTATTCCCTGAGACACAATATTGAAATTAGGACAATTAATAATCCTACAATGCCTTTAAGTGTTCAAGTACATGGAAGAAGCTAGAAGTGATTAAACTTAGTGACGAAGGCATGTCGAAAGCCAAGATAGGCCAAAAGCTAGAGTTCTTGCCGCAAACAGTTAAACAAGTTGTAAATACAGAGGAAAAGTTCTTGAAGGAAATTAAAAGTACTACCCCAGTGAACACATGGATGATAAGAACACAAAACAGCCTATTTGCTTATATGGAGAAAGTTTCAGTGGTCTGGATAGAAGATCAAATCAGACACAACATTCCTTTATGCCAAAGCCAATATAAAGCAAGGCTCCTAACTCTCTTCAATTCTAGGAAGGTTGCGAGATGTAAGGAAGCTGCAAAAGAAATGTTGGAAGTTAGCAGATGTTAGCTCAAGAGATTTAAGGAAAGAAGCCATCTCCATAACATAAAAGTGCAAGGTGAGGCTGCAAGTGCTGATGTAGAAACTGCAGCAAGTTGCCCAGAACATCTAGCAAGATAATTAATAAAGATGACTATACTAAATAATTTTCAGTGTAGATGAAATAGCCTTATATTGTAAGAAGATGCCCTCTATGACTTTCGTAGCTAGAGAGGAAAAGTCAATGTTTGGCTTCAAAGCTCCAAATGATAGGCTTCCTCTCTTGTTGATGCCAGCCCCTCGTGAATGACTTTGAGGGGTTCAAGACTTCAGTGGAAGAAGTAAATGCAGATGTGGTGGAAATAGCAAGAGAACTAGAAATAGAAGTGGAGCCTGAAGATGTGAATTGCTGCAATCACATGACAAAACTTAAATGGATGAGGAGTTGTTTCTTATGGATGAGCAAAGAAAGAATCTACTCCTGGTGAAGATGCTGTAAAGATTGGTGAAATGATAACAAAGGATTTAGAACAGTACATAAACTTAGGTGTGAAAGCACTGGCATGCCTGGAGAGGACTGATCTCACTTTTGAAAGAAGTTCTACTGTGGGTAAAGTGCTACTAAACAGGATTGCATGCTACAGAGAAATCATTCGTGAAACAAAGAGTCAATCAATGTGGCAAACATCACTGTTTTCTTTCTTATTTAAAGAAATTGCCACACCACCCCAACCTTCAGCAACCACCACCCTAATCAGTCAGCAGGCATCAACATTGAGGCAAGACCCTCCCCACCAGCAAAAAGATTGACTCTCTGCAAGTTTGATGATAGTTAGCATTTTTTAGAAATAGTGTTTTTAAAATAAGATTTGCACATTTTTTTAGACATAATGCTATTGCACACTTTATTGTGAAGTATAGTGTAAACATAACTTATATGCATTGAGAAACCAAAACATTATTTGACTCGCTGTATTGAGGTGGTCTGGAACCAAACCCACAATACCTCTGAGGTACGCCTGTAGTTGCATGACCAGGAGAAAATTACTTAACTTCTTAGATGCCTTATAGGGGCATATGTTTCCTCACACAGAAAATGGAATAGTAGTAAATTCCATCACAGAGCTCCTATAAGAAAGAAATAAGATAATCTTCGTAGAGTGCTTAGGACAATGTCTAACACTTATTGCACAAAATTGTCAGTTATGGGGCTGTTATCATTATATTTGTTTAGTCCTTCCCCTTTGAGGTCCTGAATATTTATGATAAAAATAATTTCTAAACTAAACTTTGCATTTGAATAAATATTTGTAATAAATGGCTGAGAAGGTTAAAATGGATAAGAATGCATAATCCCTATGTATATTCTTTTGTAGTATATGCAGTTTTCATTTCCCTGCTCTAAACATCTTGCAAGAAGACCCACTTTGCCATAGGTATACAGTTGACCTTTGAACAACACAGGTTTGAACTGTGCAGGCCCACTTATATAAGGATTTTTTCAATAAATACAGTACTATTAGTGTATTTTCCTTATGATTTAAAAACATTTTCTCCTCTCTAGCTTACTTTATTGTAAGAACACAGTACATAATTCATATGACATATAAAATATGTGTTAATCAACTGTTTATGTTACTGGTAAGGCTTCTAGTCAACAGTAGGCTATTAGTAGTTAAGTTTTTGGGGAGTCAAAAGTTATACATGGATTTTCAGCTACACAAAGGGTCAGTGCCCCTAACCCCTTAACTGTTCAGGGTCAACGATACTGACAGATTTTGGTTATAATGAAACCAGTTTTGCTTGTTTCTTTGTATGCCAAGGTGAAAGGACTGGGTTCTCTGGTTTCTAGTTTGATAAAGATGCTAGGAAACAAAGCAATCCCCATAGAGCTAGCAAGATAGGCTGTTAATTATAGGACTCCCTGAACTCGGCAATTTAAAGCAGCTCATTGTCACAAAAGATTTTGTGCTTTTTGAACAGCACCTATCAGAAAAGCAGATTCCAGAGTACTATTGTTCCAGGAAAGGCCACAGGGAGAAGAGGCCTATTAGAAGCACAATTCACTATTTATGCTACATTTGGTCATGACTTCTAAAATTCAAAGACATTTGATATTCTGTAAACCTTAGATAACTCACTAACTAGGATGAATAACTTTAAAGTTACCTATGAAAAGCATGTAGCAAAGTAACTAGAACATAGTATTTGTTTAATAAATACAGTGTCCCTTCCTTTTTTCTGTCCCTTTTGTTCATGAATATGATTAAATGTTTTAAATATAAAAGTGCTCCACTTAGGGGAGTTGGGTGGGGGGATGGGGTAACTGGGTGGATGGGCATTAAGGAGGGCACTTGATGTAATGAGCACTGGGTGTTATATGCAACTGATGAATCACTAAACTCTACCTCTGAAACTAAAAATACACTATATGTTAATTAAATTGAATTTTAAATAAATTTTTTTTAAAAAGTGTTCCACACAATTTCTCAAAGTTCTTAAAAATTGCTGTTAATGTCACTAACTTATTTAACTCCTTATATATCATTCCCTCAGTATATACCAAATGTGTAGTACAGACTTCTAAATATGTAGGGAGAGCTCATTTAGATAGAGAGCTCCTAAAAAAAAGTCGTCAATTAATTATAGACACAGTTTTTCAAATGTAACATTTAACAAGAGGAAAGGAAAAGTTATAGGTATAAATACCACACCATCAACCACAATCTTAGTTTCTATTAAAATCAGTTTCTGTTAACTAATTTTTTGGTAGAATTTTTTTTTTAAAAGATTTTATTTACTTTTTGACAGAGAGCGAGAGAGGGAACACAAGCAGGGGTAGTGGGAGAGGGAGAAGCAGGCTTCCTGCCGAGCAGGGAGCCCGATGCGGGGCTCGATCCCAGGACCCTGGGATCATGACCTGAGCTGAAGGCAGATGCTTAACGACTGAGCCACCCAGGTGCCCCTTTTTGGTAGAATTTTTGACATGTCACCTGATTTTCATAACACAGACAATAATCACTTATGTGCCAAACTATTTAACACAAATATCTCAGGGCTTTTTCAAATTCCTTAAAAAGCCTTTAAGGATATATTATCATAAGACAAAGAAAAAAATGAGCACTGAGTACTGTATAGAATTGTGGACTCAATATGCTGTATCCCTGAAACTAATGTGATTTTATATTAATTATACTTCAACCAAAAAAAAAAAAAAAAAAAGAAAAGAAAGAAAGAAAAAGAAAAAGAAAAACTAGCCCTCTCCGTCAGGGCAAACATCTGCTTTAAGAAGAAAAGACAAAGAGCCAAGGATAGTCTTTCCCTTCTTAGCATGAAAAGCTTTTAGGTGAACTAGATGTGTGCCTCCTGATGTTGCAGAGACAGGTCCTCTAACATACTGATGGTATGACCTTCCATCCAGAAATAGCTTCAAGAAATTTTGGCCAATTATTGCTTGAAAGAACTTCTAACCTTTAATTATGCCAAAACTGAAATAGTTTTGGAAAGCACAGTGACATCTAGACCAATAATTTTAAAAAACGCCTTTTGACAAGTTAACTCATTTAGGTATCTGGGGAATAGTTTTGATATTTTGAAAAGTTCACTGAGCAGACTTGTTCAAATTTTAAAGTTTTATGGGGGACACACTTAGCTTATTCTATGATAGAGAAGTACATTTGGTGATTTCTACTCTCAATTCTGTTTTAAAACAAACATAATTTCTCCCATGCTTTATTTTGCTGTCCAATGGGGCTCAAAGAAAGTACTTGTTAAAGCAATTGATCAGACCTAATCTTGCTCTCTGAGGGAAGTTCTGACTATGCTAGCAATTATGACTACAGACTACATCTATGCAGAGATAGGATCATCCTCCATTCAATCAAAATGATTGTCTTTGATTAAAACATTAAATAAATTCTATTTTTAACTTTTTGAGGAAACTCCATACTGTTATCCAGAGTGGCTGCACCAGTTTGTATTCCCACCAACAGTGTAAGAGGGTTCCCCCTTCTCCACAACCTAACCAACATCTGTTGTTTCTTGTGTTGTTGATTTTAGCCATTCTGACAGATATGAGGTGATATTTCATTGTAGTTTTGATTTGTATTTCCTTGATGATGAGTGATGTTGAGCATCGTTTCATGTGTCTATGAGCCATCCATATGTCTTTGGATAAATGTCTATTCATGTCTCCTGCCCATTTCTTAACTTATTTTCTTAACTTGTTTTGTGGGTGTTGAGTTTGAGAAGTTCTTCATATATTTTGGATACTAACCCTTTATCAGATATGCCATTTTCAAATATCTTCTCCCATTCTGTAGGTTGCCCTTCAATTTTGTTGATTATTTCCTTCACTGTGCAGAAACTTTTTATTTTGATGAAGTCTCAATAGTTTATATTTGCTTTTGTTTCCCTTGCCTCAGGAGACATATCTAGAAAGAAGCTGCTATGGCTGATTTCAGAGAAGTTACTACCTGTGTTCTACCCTAGGATTTTTATGGTTTCATGTCTCATATTTAGGCCTTTAATCCATTTTGAATTTATTTTTGTGTATAGTATAAGAAAGTGGCCCAGTTTCATTCTTTTGCATGTTGCTGTCCAGTTTTCCAACACCATTTGTTGAAGAGACTCTTTTTCCCATTAGATATTCTTTCTTGCTTTGTCAAAGGTTAATTGACCATATAATTGTGGTTTATTTCTAGGTTTTCTACTCTGTTCCATTGATCTATGTGTCTATTTTTGTATTAGTACCATATTGTTTTGATCCCTATAGCTTTGTAATATAAGTACCCTATAATCCAGCAATTGAAGTACCAAGTATTTACCCAAAGAATACAAAAATACTAATTTACTAATTCAAAGGGATACATGCACCCTGAAGTTTATAGCAGCATTATCTACAATAGCCAAACTAGGAAAAGAGCCCAAGTCTCTCTTGTTCTCTCTCAATCTCTCTCTCTCTCTCTCACACACACACACACACAAATATTACTAAGCCATAAAAAAGAATAAAATCTTGTCATTTGCAATGACATGGACAGAGCTAGAGTATTATGTTAAGTGAAGTAAGTCAGTCAGAGAAAAACAAATACCGTATGATTGCACTCATATGTGGAATTCAAGAAACAAATGAGCAAAGAGAAAAGAGAAAGAGAGGCAAACCAGAAAAAGACTCTTTTTTTTTTTTTTTTTTAAAGATTTTATTTATTTATTTGACAGAGAGAGAGCGCGCGCGAGAGAGGGAACACAAGCAGGGGGAGTGGGAGAGGGAGAAGCAGGCTTCCCGCGGAGCAGGGAGCCTGATGCGGGGCTCGATCCCAGGACTCTGGGATCATGACCTGAGCCGAAGGCAGACGCTTAACGACTGAGCCACCCAGGCGCCCCAGAAAAAGACTCTTAACTACAGAACAAACTGATGGTTACTAGAGGGGAGGTGGGTAGGGGGATGGGTGAAATAGGTGATGGCGATTAAGGAATGCACTTGTTAAGATGAGCACCAGGTGTTGTATGGAAATTTTGGATCACTATATTGTATACCTGAAACTAATATTACACTGTATGTTAACTAATTGGAATTTAAACAAAAACAAACAAAAACATTAAAGAAGTATTTATCCATAATAAAGTACTTAAACAACTTAATATCAAAACAAACAACCTCACTAAAACATGGGCAGAGGACTTGAGTAGACCTTTTTTCAAAGAAGACATACAAATGGCCAACAGACACATGAAATGGTGCTCAAAATCACTTATCATCAAGGAAATGCAAATCAAAACCACAATGAGTTACCACCTCACACCTGTCAGATTGGCTATTTTTAAACAGAAAACAAAAAAATAACAAGTGTTGCCAAAGACATGGAGGAAGGGAATATAAATTGGTTTTACCACTGTGGAAAACAGTATGGAGTTTCCTCAAAAATTAATAGAACTACCAATGATCCAGCAATTCCACTTGTGGTATTTATCCAAAGAAAATGAAAACACCTATTTAAAGAGATACATGCACCCCTATGTTCATTGCAGCATTATTTATAGCTGCCAAGATAGGAAGCAACCTAAGTGTCCATCAACAGATAAATGGACAAAAAAAGATGTGGTATATATATATACCATGGAATATTACTCAGCCTTAAAAAAGAATAAAATCTTGCAATTTGTGACAACATGGATGGACAACATGGAGGGTATTACGCTAAGTGAAATAAGTCAGAAAAAAAGAAATACAGTATTATTTGTATTTCAATCTAAAAAACAAATGTACAAACAAAACAGAAAAAGACTCATAGGTATTACTATCTTATTATTGATATTTTTATATTGGCCTTGTTTCCTACTACCTCACTAAAGTCACTTATTAATTCAAAGAGTTCTTTTGTAAGTGCTGTAGAATTTTCTACACAACCACATCATCATTGAATAGAAATACATTTACAACTTTTCCTCCTCTCTCTTCCTCCTCCTCTTATTCTTCCTCCTCTACGTCTCCTCCTCCTCCTTCTTATAATCTATGCCTTACATTTTTTCTTGAACTATTTCACGCTTGTATTTTTATATACTATATGCCTATGCTGCTTGCATTTTCATATATTAGCAGCAAATAAGGAAAACAAAACACAGTTTTATCTACAATCATATCAAAACATAAGATACTTAGGAATAAGTTTAACAAAAAAGCAAGAACTCGGGCGCCTGGGTGGCTCAGTTGGTTAAACGACTGCCTTCGGCTCAGGTCATGATCCTGGAGTCCTGGGATCAAGTCCCACATCGGGCTCCCTGCTCAGCGGGGAGCCTGCTTCTCCCTCTGACCCTCCTCCCTCTCATGCTCTCTGTCTCTCATTCTCTCTCTCTCAAATAAATAAAATCTTTAAAAAAAAAAAAAAGCAAGAACTCTACATTGTAAACTAGTAAATACTGCTGAGAGAAATTAAGAAAGACTTAAAAATTTGGAGAGAAACAACATGTTCATTTATCAGAAGTCTCAAAATTAAGATTTCAGTTGTTGCCAAATTGGTCCATAGAAGCAATGTAATTCCAATCAGAATACCAACAGACCTTCTTAGAAACTGGGAAACTTACTATAAAATTTACATGAAAATGTAAAGATCCAAGGATCACTAAAGCCATCTTGAAACAAAAAACCAAAGTTGGAAAACTTATATTTCCTGACTTCAATATTTACTATAAAGCTAGAGTAATAAAGACAGTACGGTACTGGCCTAAGATAGAAAATAGATAAATAAAACAAAATAGAAGACCAGAAACAGACCTACATTTACATGGTCATTTAATTTTTAATAAAAGCATCAAAGCAATTCAATGGAAAAATGAAAGTCTTTTAAACAAATAGAATTAGAACAATTGGATATCCATATGACAAAAACGGAGTTAAACACCACAAATATTAAATAGAGAGAGATTAGAGATTCAATATAAATTTTAAAACTATAATGCTTCTAAAAGAAAACATATGAGAATATCTTCATGGCTGGGGAGGAGGAAAAGGTTTCTGAAAAAAGATATATGGTAATATCCATAAAGAAAAATTTGATACATTAGCCTTCATCATAAATAACTTCTGCTCATCAAGATATACATTAAAAAAATAACTAGGCAAGGCAGACTGGCAGAAATATTTGCAAAAAAATATCTAAAAAAGTATATGTATGGAGAATAGAGAGACTATACAATCAATGCCTATAAATTAATAATAAAAAGATAAATAATTTGCTTAAAATGGGACCAAAAGACTGAACAGATATGTATGTCATGATATGAATGCCCAATGAATACATGAAAAGCACCCAACATCTTTAGTCATCGTGGAAATGCAAATTAAATCTACAGTGAGATACCACTTTATATTCATTACAATGGCTAAAAGTCAAAGAATCAAAACAACACCTCCTAGCAAGGGTATGAATGAACCAGAACTCTCATACATTGTTATTAGGAATGTAAAAGTATAACCCTTTAGATAAAGGTCTGGTGGGTTCTAACAATCATATACCTCTCCCATAAGCCATCAATTTTATTGCTACATATTTATCCAGAGATAAGAAAACATTTGCTCACACACACAAAAAAAGACTTAAAAGAACATTCACAACAACTTCGATTATAAAGACCAAAAACCTGGAAATATCTCAGGGGTTCATAAATAGAACACTGCAAAAGAAATTGGGGCATATCCATAAGATGGAATACACCTCAGCAATAAAAAGAAATAGATTATAATACATGAAGCTACATAAGTGACTCTCCAAAACATTAGGGTGAGTGAAAGAAGCCTTACATAAAAGAGTATATACTGTATAATTATAATTATATAGGGGCTAGAATAAAAACTAATCTAGGGTGGAAAAATGAAAAAAGTGGTTGCCTCTGGGAGTTGAGTTGGGGTGAACAGTAAAGATTTACTGGGAAGGGGTACAAGGGAAATTTCTAGGATAATGGTGGTAATCTAATCTTGATGTTATTTGGGTTACAGAGGTAAATACATTTGTCAAAATTCATCAAATGATATACAAGTTTTTGTACTTTCACTGAATGTGAAGTTTACTTAAAAAGAAAACATAAACACATATTGGATTCTAGTTAACGATACACACGCTGAAAGATTTAGGAATGAAGCACACTCATATTTGCAACTTACTCCGAAATACACCAAAATAGTAAGATGGGTTAATAAGCAGATTGTAGGATGGATAGATATGTGATAAAGCAAAAATTGGCCAAATGTTACTTGTAGAATAAAGTTATATTGTACAATTCTTTCAACTTTGCTATGTTTTGAATTTTTTATAATAACATGCTAGAAAAGAAAATAATTAAGGTGATAAAGGTATTTTTCGGTAATCACCATCTGTAAGAATTTGTCCACATCAGACATGCACTAAAAGACATTTTAAAGAAAGTTTTTCAGGCTGAAGAAAAATAATACCAGATGAAAACCTGGATCAAAACCAAGGAATAAAGATCTCAGGAAATGTCAAATACATGGTTAAATGTAAAAGAATTTTTTCCTCATTTCTCAAGGTCTTTAAAGACATCTTTTACAGCAAAAAATAGTAACAATGTATAGTCAGATTTATAATACATGTAAAAGTAAATATAAATTGCACAATGAATGTCAATATCTAAAGGATGGGAAGAGGGTGAACAGAAGCATATTACCTAAGATTCCTACCTTATATGTGAACTGCCATAATATTAATTCATGGAAGTTGGATATATTAGGGATGCATATTGTAATCTCTACCACAATCATATATGTATTTATTATATATATACAAAAACAAAGACTAAGACAAAATAAAACAATTAAAAAAAAGCCCTGAACCTCTGACTCCAAGTGCTTATTTAATTGTAGTTCTTTATGTGTTGATACCTTATAATTTATCAACTCAGTAGTTTCTGCTTTTCAAACATTTCCCAATAGGAAATTGTACTAATTCATTACTATTTTGTTGCTCATTTGTCTTTTATGAGTATAGATAATAACACAGAATAAAAATCAAAGTGTTCACTTGAAGTCAGTGCAACTCCTTAGTTTACTAAAGTGTTCTCACCTCACTAAAGAAATTGATTTAATAGGGGGCAAAACAATGAGTAAATGAAAAAAATGCTGTGACAGTTGGCCATTAAGGTTATACAAAGGTGATTTCTTTTGAATAGAAAGTTTTCATAGGTGCAAATGATTTCCCACACAGATGACTCCTATCATTCTCAGATCATTCTATTTAAAAAACAATTAGTCTTTCAAAAGTATATAATTTCTTACCTTGCTAGTAAAATCAGGATGCAGATATTTCACCTTTTCTTTCCAAGGTGTTAAAAAAAAAAGTAAGTGAATGATTCTTAAAAATTAAAAACCCACTACTTCTCATTCCTTTTCACAATGACCCCATCCATTTTAAAAAAAAGCATAGAAGAAATATGTCTTCCTCCACCAATAATTTAACTTTTTACATCAGATAACTGCAAATTGGCTGTCCATTGGCTAAATTTAGCCCATTACTTTGTTCTGTTTGGATTATGATGTTTTAAATTTTTTTACTTGCTTGAAAATGTTTAAAAATTCAGAGATTTCATGTAAGAATCCAAATTCTGAGTTCTTTTGAAAATCTTATTTATTTTTTACAGACTTTATTTATTTATTTGACAGAGAGAGACACAGCAAGAGAGAGAGAGCACAAGTAGGGGGAGTGGGAGAGGGAAAAGCAGGCTCCCCACTGAGCAGGGAGCCCAATGAGGGGCTCGAGCCCAGGACCCCGGGACCATGACCTGAGCCGAAGGCAGAGGCTGAACGACTGAGCCACTCAGGTGCCCCTCTTTTGAAAATTTTATTTTTTTTAATTAATTTTTTTTTTTTTTAAGATTTTATTTATTTGCGAGAGAGAGAATGAGCGACAGAGAGCATGAGAGGGAGGAGGGTCAGAGGGAGAAGCAGACTCCCCGCCGAGAAGCGAGCCCGATGCGGGACTCGATCCCGGGACTCCGGGATCATGACCTGAGCCGAAGGCAGTTGCTTAACCAACTGAGCCACCCAGGCGCCCTTTAGAAAATTTTAAAGAAATGGTAATACCAGGATACTTTCTCACATGGCAACAACAGCTGGAGCTGAGTATTAGCTGCCTCTTTTCAATGTGTCAACTGCCTTCCAGTTTAACTCAGTTCAGCTCAGTACACTTAAATTACCCACCTGGGCTCAAAGAGTTTTTAATTTCTGTTACATATATTCCTCATCCCAAATCCAGTCTCCTTTCTCACTCTAGTCATCTTGCCTGCCTCTCTTCCTCTCTTTCAATATAGTGCATCTAAAATTTTCAGTTGAGGATGCACTTGACTAAACAAAAGTGTCTCTAATGGAAAATAACAGGTTAGCATTCGATATCCACATACTTATGCATCCTTTGATCATTCTCTTTGTATATGGACATTGAAGTAGTTCCTTTTCCCAGCAGGAATTTTATTTTAATAAACACAGGGTTTACTTTACTCTTGATCATTATTCTGAAAACAGAAGTTTTAAACATAAAGTTTGAATTTAAATTTTATTAAATTTTGATTATTTTTTCTGAGGATAACTGGCAACTTGAGTGACTCAGAAAAATTTCATCAAGAAAACAGAGGCTAAACATGCTTATAATTGTTAAAAGAATTTACATTGTTTAATTATTTCTCTCTTTAGAAATTGAGGTATAATTAATAAAATGAAATTTAGATTTAAGTGAGGAGGAAAAACTTCAGTATTTACCTGTATAAAGAATATGGTAGACAGAATCCTCCCAAGATTCTTGTCACATGGGTATTCAACCAATCACTAGGATAAGTACTGCTGTGAAGGGGCTTGGTGGATGGAATTAGATTGCTAATCAGTTAACCTTAAAATGGAGACATTCCCTTGATTTATCCAGATGAACCCAATGTAACCATAGCAGCCCTTAAAGTAAAAGAGCAAAGCTGAAGAGTCAGTCAGAGAGTGCCAGAAGAAAAGACAGGAGAGGTCAGAGATTCAAAGCATCAGGACTGGACCTGCTGTTACTAGCTGTGAAGATGAAGAAATGGGGCCATGAGCCAGGGAACACTGGTGGCCTCTAAAATCTAAGAACAACTCCTGGCCAATAGTCAGTAAGGAAATGGGGATCTCAGTCCTACAACCATATGGAACTAAATTCTACTAACAACTGGAATAAGCCTGGAAATTAATTCTCCCCTAGTGCCTCCAAAGGAAATACAGCCCAGCTGACACCTAGGTTTTGGCTTTTTTAGACCTAAAGCAGAAAAACCAGCCAAGTCCAATAGGCTTCTGACCTACAGAACTATAAGATAATAAATTTGTGTGTTTTAAGCTGCTTAATTTGTGGCAATGTGATAGCAGCAATAGAAAGCTAGTACCTCGTTGATGAGTGAAAAAAAAAAAGTCTTTACACAAACCTGACTGAACAAGACCAGCAACGATTAGGTTACAAAGTCATAACATATTTCAAGAATTGCTGGAAGCGGCTGTAAAATCTGTTTAATACCTCTTCAAAAAAGAATCTTATTAGTCTCTTTATGCATTCCCCCAAAGTGCCTATTTTCCTGACTGGCTCCTGGGAATTGTGCTCTTAGAAATGTCCTGATAAGAGTGTTCTGCCCATTTGAGGCCCTGAACCACTCTAGCTTGTCTAGAGAGATATAGTCTGTGCGAACAATGTGATTTACGGGGAACACCTGCTTTCCTTCAGAGGGTCTAGAGCATCAGTAACTGCAGTCAATCACACAGGCACTATGTGCCTTTGTGACCAAACCCTAATAACCCTCCACTTCTAGACTCAGACAAGCTTCTCTAATGGGCATCACTTGGCACATATTTTCACAATTTCTTGCTCTTGGAATTAAGTACATCCTTTATAACTCTCCCAGGAGAGGAATCTGAAGGGCATGTGGCTGCTTTCCTCCATTCTTTGCCCCTTTATTGATTTTTGTTTTGTCTCTTTTTGCTGTTAAAAAGATGAGTATAGTGTAACCATTGAGTATATGACTTCTGAGTCCTCTGAGTGCTTCCAGTGAATCAGTGAAACTGGAAGTGGTCTTGGTGATCCCTGACACACCACAGTTTCCACCATCTCAGTCACAATGACTTACTAATATAAAAAAGAACACCAAATATCATACTTCCTATAAGACTAAAAAATTTTCCCCAAATTTTCCCCAATAACCAAACTGCAGTAGGCAGAATTCTAAGATGATTCCCAAGATCCCTGCTCCCTGATATACACCCTGTATAACCCCCAAGGCTATGAATATGATGGACTATACTCCCATGATCAAGCTGTTATATGGCACAGTTGACTTTAAGAAAGGGAGACTGGGTGAGCCTGACCTTATCACATAAGTCCTTGAAATGTGGATCTAAAGGTTAGAGACAGAGGAAACGAGAGATTCCAGGCATGAGTAAGATATGATGAGAGAGATTCTCCATTGCTGACTTTGGAGATGGAGAGGGCCGCATGACAAGGAGTACAGATGGCTTCCAGAAGCTGAGAGCAGCCTCTGGTTGGTATTAATCAAGGAAATAGGAATGTTAGTCCCACCATTGGAAGGAACTGGATTCTGCCAACATCCTAAAATGAGTTTAGATTCTTCCCCAGAGCGGTGAGAAAGGAAATGAACAATTTGCTTACTCATCCTATTTTTAAAAAAATATTTCCAAGAAAATAATAAACAAATCACCAAGATAACACCAGACTTTCACCAAAACTAATTTGTTTGGGAAATAAAATCTTGGCACATGATTAAAAGGAAGATAATAGGGAAATACAGTTTGAACTGCATGACTAAACTAAAAACAATTAGTTCATTGGATTGTTCATTTACAACACATTAACTATATGCAAACTCTTATGCTGACAATTTTAGGAGACAGAAAAATTAAAAAATTATAGTATGCGTGTTAAAAAATGTATGGTTAGTTGGGGAAGGCAAATCATAGCTTCCTTAATTCTATGACTGCAAGCAAACAATTATTTTTATTTTATTTTATTTATTTGAGAGAGTGCGTGTGCACAAATGTGAATAGGGGGAGGGACAAAAGCAGAGGGAGAGAGAGAATCTCAAGCTGACTCCTTGTTGAGTACAGAGCCAGACGTGGGGCTTGATCTCACGATCCTGAGACCACGACCCGAGCTGAAACGAACAGCGGATGCTCAACCAACTGAACCAGCCAGGCTCCCCTGCAGGCAAACAATTATAAGCTAAAAGGGAAAAGGCACTTTACAACTGGGTTGTAATGTAATAAAGTTATAGAGTTATAATGTAATAAAGAAATGTGGAGTAGGAAAATACAATTTTTGCTTTGGTTCAGTGGTATGGTCTAGAGAGATGGAGGTAAGTGAGTAACTGAAAGAAGTGCTATACATCATGCCAAAGACTGGACATACACTTTTGGACAAAAGGACAGCTCCTTCTTCATATTATATTTCAATTCTTTGGTGCTCCATCTCCTCAACAATCTATGGGTAACAATAAGAACTACTGGCATAATTTAGACACTATTTGGAAATAATTTAGAGAGTTTGATTGAAGTCAGATCCTATGCCCATAAAATGCACTCCCCCCCCCCACACACAAAAATGGAGAGCCACCCAATGTTTTTGAGCAGGGAATGGACTGATTTTTAAAAATAATAATATAGCAGCAGAAAGTAGTAACAGAGTATACTAACAACTGACTAACGGCAGGAAGACCAGTTAGGAGAATGTTGTAGTGCAACAGTCAAGCAGTTTGTTACTGAAGGCCTGAACTAAAGAATGTATAAAGCAGTAGAGATGTGAGAAATACCACCAAGGTTGTATTAATGATACTTTGACAGCTAATAGGATAGAGGGTACAAGGGAGGGAGAAAGCAAAAGATAGCTGCAAGATTCCAAGCCTGAGTGAAGAGCAACTATAGTATTATTTTCCATCCTTAAATAAAACAAGTAAGATAGGAGGAAAAATATTCATCAGTTGTATAAATCTCTAAGTTACTTGACTACACTATAATAATTTCAAATGAATTTTGAAACTAAGGCCCTTTAAGGAAAAAAAAAAATGTACGAGAACCTGAACTTCCACTATCAGGTTATTTTCTAAAATAAGAATATCTACTATCCATTTCTGATGACTGTGAGACCTGTGGCTCATTATCCATCTATAGACTGCACTCTAGAATGTGTCCAAAATTCTTTGGAGTATCTAATTCAGTGAGTAGGCAATCTTTTAATAGGAGCAAGTAAAACTTACTCATCCGAGTAAGTAAGATCATATTTTCCATCAAGCTAGTGAACAGCTGCAGACATAGCCTGCTTCCCATCAAAGTCTCCATGTATAACCATGTATAACCTCTGCTATGCTGATGGTTCTCTGGTAAATCTTCAAAACCATAACCCTAAAAACATACGACAAACATTTTATTAAAGAAACATGCCTGCACTACTCACCCTGCCTTCACTTGCAAATTTAAGGACAATGCAGAAACTTTACTCCAAGTGCCAACACTCTGCTGAATATCTGTCTATGAACTACACTTGCTGACACTGTTACAGATTAGGCAAAAGTACATGCTCTGAATAACACTAATACAAAAGGGAAATACTTTCCAAATAGCACTTAGACTTAAAAGGCAAACCATTTCCTCATGCTTGCTTTAATAGAAGTGATGAAGGTATGTCTCTCTTTTTAACATTCTCGGAAAATATTTCAGAAAGGAGTTGAGATTTAAATTTCCCCACTTTCAGTTTCTTGAATATGGCTTTAGGGTAGCAATTAAATAGATTCACAGGCACCAAATATGAGATGACTTCAAACAAACCTTCCAAATGCTGTACTTTGTTTCTTGAAACCTACTGTTATAGGAGTTTAACTCAATTCCATGCTTCTATGTGTCCAACAAATAATTTTGATCATTTAACTGAAAGTGGAGGAAATATTGGCAAGATCAAACTCTGGCACAAGTAACATATAAAAGCCACTGAAAAGAGAGCTGCATTCTCCAAAAATTAATTCCTCATATTCAAGCTTGAATAAACTATAAAGAAAATGGTGAGTTTTCTCTTTCAAACCAGATCAGCAAACTATCTGTACAAATAACATTATTTTATAAGAGACTGACTTGATAAATACCTCCAGGTCATAGCACAAAATCATTATTTTCTGTTTGGATAACATGAATTCTCAAGAGAGTTTTAGGGCTATTAGAATATTAAAAAAAAAAAAAGATGCTTGGTTTTCTAGAGCGATCTGAAACCTCAAGATAGTCTTAAGTTATATTTGTAATACGAATTACTACTATGATGTTTTAGTACAGTATTGCTTAGTTCAATGATATTAAATGTGTTATGAAAAAAGTGAGTAAATTGACACTAGTTGCTTCTATAAGTTTCTAGTTTTCATTTCCCCACTCCCCGTCTCACCAATTTTACAAGAGTTAAATTTTCTTCAAAATATAAATCCAGTAAGACATATGCCTTGGATGATGTTTAAGTTTAGACAATGAGCTGCAAATAACTACCAGACAACTGGCAGCTTACAGTTTTACAACAGTTAGAGACAGATGGACAAGTAAAAATAATGGGTCTCAAACTGTAAGCCCATCTAAATAGATTTCCTGCTTACTTTGCATCAGCCTCTCTTACAGGTGCGGGGTGCTTACTTTTGGCAGTAGGGGAAATGTATATGATTTATAAGCCATAAGAACATCTTCTCACTTTCCATAAACAGGTTATAGAATTAATTAAAATTACAGCACAGCAACTCTGCACATGAAATCTGCTCTGTTACTGGAGACTAATGTAATCCAAATATGTGGAAAGTCAAATAGTTTTCAACAAAGCTAATTTAGATGGATGGATCAGATAACAACTTGGAACTGAACCTGACAGAATCATGTCTACTCAAAGGCAGTGAGTGCTGAATGTTATATTCCAAAATGAATGAGGAAAATACTGAATTTTAGTCTGTTACCAGAAGGATTAGAAAATAGTACTTTACTTACAAAAATGTTTAAATGTATCTTACTTGAAGAAATTATGAAGACCCATAAAAATATACAGTAGTATGTCCCATTTTATATAAATGAAAAAGACTATTAGAAATGTAAATGGCATGAAAGACAATATGAAGTTTGCATTTAATCCTATTCATGTTTATCTATCTACTCAAAGAATATGCTTCCATCTGTAAGATTTTATCTTCATGAAGACATACTGAAGAAAGGTGGCCTCTTTACACATTCATACTATTGACACTACTAGTGTTCAGTGCTATCAGACTTATATCTAAAACAAGGATAAAGGATGATGAACACAGAAAAGTAAAACTTTCCACAAGCTAATGGATTTAATCTTATTGGCAAAGCAGTATCAATTGTATCCTTACATAGAACAATTGGAAGTAAAAAAAAAAAAAAAAGTAAAAGGAGAGAGTTGAGGTAAAATGATGAAAATGGAAATTTGTCTTCTGAGTCACCAGCTTCTCTCTTCTGCCTCAGTTTTTTTAGTAAGCAAAGGAAGGACGAGTATGGGCAGAGAGGGAAATTTCAAGATCAGAAGGAACATTCTATAGTTACTACCACCCTGATGACCAGAGAACTACTCTAGTTGTAGCTTATAGGGTCCTCCAGCATGGCTGGGAGCACAAGCCCATGGGTAACATCAATTTTCAGAATATGGATCGATTCTGATCTTAGTATAGCCATGTCCATGAAGACCGTATTCCACCTTTAGTACTTCTGGATATTCCCTTAATACTCTACCTTCTCTTCACAATGTAAACATCTTCCTTTCTTCTGGCTCAAGTAGCCTAAATCAATACTGAATAATTTTAAGAACTTTGGTTATTTTTCAGTTAGTGTTGATGTTGGTTAGTATTTCACTCCTGATTTTTTTTTTTTAAGTACTTGTATGATTGCTAAGACTTTTGTGATAGCCAGCCTCTAAGGTGATCCCCAATGACCCCTGACTTCTGAGATTCACATTCCTATGTAGACCCCTCCACAGTGAATAGAATTAATGGCTGACTTCTGTTTCCAATAGACAATTGCAGAAATGATGGTGTGTGGTTCCTGAGGGTAGGTCATAAAAGGCATTGAAGCTTCCACCTTGCTTTCTTTTCTCTCTTCAATTGTTCACTCTGAAAGAAGCCAATCCCACGTTGTGAGGATAGACAAGAGACCAGTGTCAAAAGGCCCGCAAGATGGGGAAGAATTAAAGCTTACTGTCAACAACTGGCACCAAATGAATGAGTTCATTCAGCCTGTGAAGCTTTCAGATGATGACAGCCCCAGTTGACTGCAACCTCATGAGATCCTGAGTTAAAAACATCTAGCTAATTCATTCCTGAATTCTTGACCCAGAGAAATGATATGAAATGATAAATGTTTATGGTTTTTAAACCACTAAGTGGTGAGGTATTGGTTAAGCAGCACAATTAATTCATACTATTTCTTCTAATAGAAAGAAATACAAATAGGTTAGCAATTGGATCAAATACCTTCATTAACAACATAATATTGTTGCTATATGAGGGATCTGGTAAATACCGGATCAGGGTTTCGTTTTTTTGTTTTTTGTTTTTTTTTTAAATTCAGGCATAATTTACGTAGGTGAAACGCACACATCTGAAGTGTGTTCAGTGAATTTTGAAAAGTTTAGCAAGAACATGCACCACATAAGTAATACCTTGATCAAGATGTAAAAAATTTCCATTACTCCAGATAGTTTCCTCAAGGCTATTTTGAATCAGTTCTTATATTACTCCTTCTCCCAACCAGAGTTGAATACTGTTTTTATATCTATCACCATAAGTTTTGATCATTCTAGAACTAGTATCAGAATAATATGTTCTTAAAAACATAAAGTCAAAGACTGTGACATGTAAAAATTATAATTATAAAAACATACTCACTACATAAGGTTAGGCTATTTCTAAATATATAGAAAAGTCACTTTTATTACGTATGGTCAGATTAGACTCTTCCAAAGAAGCAAGTAAGGTGGGTATACTTGGTATCTGAATCTCCCATTCTAGAGAACACTTAAACCAAATCTTTTAAAGTATCAAGGGAAGTATTTTTATTCAGTTTATTTTTGCTTTTATTAAATAACTACCATTTAGCAAATATACACATTTTTTCCTCCTTTGAAAAAAATTTGTTTTCATCTAGGATATAGCAGTGATTAAAAAGCAATGACCAAGAATGAGAATATTTCCTTAAAAGAGGATGGATAATTATAATCCTAAAAAGACTCGTGGCAAGCATTTTTCATTGGCTTAGTACAACTTTCTTTATTCATTAAAGGGATATTTTTCATGATTGTAAGATCATTTCAGAAAATGTATAAAGAAATTCATTTAGTAGTATATTTGTAATAATATATATACCACATGCTCTTCTTGCCAAGAATGCCTGAGACAGAAAGTAAAATTACTGAGTCATTGAAATAACTGAATTTAAACTATATCATTAGATTCTACCCAAGCTATGAATATTATTTCTCTCTACTCTTCAACATGGCCTTTCCTTAAAACAGTTCACTGTGGGGCGCCTGGGTGGCTCAGTTGGTTAAGCGACTGCCTTCGGCTCAGGTCATGATCCTGGAGTCCCGGGATCGAGTCCCGCATCGGGCTCCCTGCTCAGCGGGGAGTCTGCTTCTCCCCCTGACCCTCCCCACTCTCATGTGCTGTCTCTCTCTCTCTCATTCTATCTCAAATAAATAAATAAAATCTTTAAAAAAAAAAAAAACAACAGTTCACTGTGTCCCTAGGAATACCAGCATCCTGTTAGTAGTTACTATGTACCACTCCCAGGAAAATACTCTCAATCTCAACTAGAGAAATGCTTAGTACTGAAAACATTTCAAATTTTCATATATATCCTCTTTAGGAATTTTTTTTTGTCAAGTACTTTGGAGAATGCCTACCTCACAAAAACTGAACGCTGGACAATGTCAATGTTGAATTTCTATGGGGCCTGTGAATTAAATTTCCTAAAATAAAAATTTGTACCTGGATTTTATCATTAAACAAGTAACAGAAGAAATGAAAACTCTGCAGTTTCTTGTTATGCTTTTTTGTTTGCCAATTTCTGCTTTTCATTTAATTGTCCTGATATTACACAGTACCTCACGGGTTTCCTCTCTCGAAGCAAGTCTTCTAGACTCCGTTCACAGTGTTCAGCTACCACCACCAGTCTTTCTGAGTAAAACAAAGCAAATCCACTTTACATTTGATGAACAAAATGTTTAATAACAAAATAACATAGTCCATTAAAGATATTACAGTACTAATAGTACTGTAGGAGTTTTTCAAACTCTATATTAACTACATAATTACCAGATCTATACAACAGAATAGATGTGTAATAAAACAAACACATTAAATAACAATTTCATGTCATCTTGTGTTTTTGTCTAGAGTTTCTCCCATGTGCATCAGGAAAAACAGATGGAAAGTTTTACCTTCGGAAGAAAGAAGCGACCCTTCTTCTGACACATATTAGGAAAAGGAAAAGCTTGGATAAAGATATAAAGAAATTTTGAAGTGAAGGGGAAATTGGGAGCTAGGGACAAATTGTCTTGGCAGTCTAGTTCAAACACAAAGTTTTGCAACTGAGTTCAGAAACTTGAGAAAAGTAGAAATGTTCTGAATCATGACTATGAAGAAAGAACAGAAAATTGATTTGGGATTATTTGTAACATCATGGGACCTGCTGAGATTAAGTAATAATATAAAATTTTGGTGGGCACCATCAATATTATGATGTAATTTTTATTTTCCAACAGATTAACTAAGAATAAGATAGCACAGTTCTGAGGGTCAGACCATACACTTTTTTTTTTCTTCATTGGTTATCCCTAATGACTAACACATTGTCTGACAAATTTTTTTAAAGATTTTATTTACTTATTTGAAACAGAGAGAGAGAGAGTACAGCAGGGGGAGTGGCAGGCAGAAGGAGAGGGAGAAGCAGGCTCCCCGCTGAGCAGAGAGCCTGATGTGGGGCTCCATCCCAGGACCCTGAGATCATGATTGGAGCAGAAGGCAGACGCTTAACAGACTGAGCCACCCAGGCACCCCTCCCAATTTTTTTGTTTTGTTTTGTTTTTGTTTTTGTTTTTTTAATGAATGCATGTAAGAGGAGTGAGAGAAAAGTACAATTGGGCTTATAAGTGGTTGGGAATCTGATAAGGTTATTTCAGGAGAGATCAGAGGTTTAAAAGAAATTGTGGAGTTCTGTGAATATCTATACAAAATGGGTTTTAAGTTAGATAAGGAAGAAGATGAACACAAAATATAGATGGCAGACTAGGATAAAACAAAGAAGTAAGAGTGCAAAGAGATTGGGAATAGTGATCATTGCAAAGAAGTTTGATGAAAATGAAAAGTAGGAAAGGTAGAAAAAATGCAAGAGCAGGAGATGGGAAAGGAGAATTCCAGAGTAGGAGATCCAGCAAAAGGAACACTCAGTAACAACTGGCTCAAGGTATGGTCTTGCATGTGGGAGTAGAGATGAAGGACAATGATACACAGGCAATCATGTGAGGTAGGAGGGCAGTATACTGCATGGGTCAAATTTTGGAAGCTGAAACTATCTGAGGTGGTAGCACTATACAGAATGATCTGAAACAGAAAAACTAAAAATGCTCTAAATGAAAGCGATCACTTTCAGATGAAAGACTCCAAGTGATCTAAACAGGAACTTAAAATTAAATTTGAAAGAACATTTAATGAGGGGGAAGAAAGGAAAAAGAGAATAAAAAGAAAATCAGTTCTTCAATAAAGAGAAAAAAACACAAAGTTGAACTTGAAGCAATTGTGTACAACTGTGAAGTTCTAGAAGGAAAAAGCAAATACAATCAGAAAATCAAATGGGAAGCTGCTGCATTCCTTTGCTTTCGTCTTACAACATTATGTCAGTTTTCCTAACACCTATCTGGCTGCCTCTCCTCAGTTTCCTCTGTACAATGGCACCTCTTCTACCCTAATTGAAATGCTTTTAGTTCCTCTACCTTTGATTCGGGGTCTTCATACTGGGTTTTCTCCTCATTTACTCCCAAGGCTGAAAATCTGCAAATTTTATTTCAAGTCCAGAACTCTCTTCTGCATTCCAGGCTTTTATAGATAATTTCTCACCCTAATATAAAAGTCACCCCAAACTTGACAGAACTCAAACTGAATTTATACTTTGCTCCTGAAACCTGTTCTTGGGTGGTATTTCAGTAAATGGTACCACCATCTTGTCAGCTGCACCAGCTAGAAACTTAGGAGTAATCTCCCTTTCTCAAATCCAAACAAGAAGTCCTGCTATTTCTATCTCCCAAATGTTTCCAGAATCTGTAGTTTGCTCCACCCACCACAAAATGGGTCCAAGTCAGCGTCCTCTTAATATGAGAGTACAATGTGCCTTAACTGATCTCACATTAATTCTTATTACCTTCCATCATATATTCATACTAAAGTTGAAGTGATAAAATAATAATAAATTCGAATACCCTAACTCCCTCTCTAGTTTCATCTTTTGTTACTTTGGCTTACCAACTTCCAGTCGTGCTGGCCTTCCCTCCATCTTGCTTAAGGTATTAGCACATGGGTTCACATTGCCTGAAATGATCTTCCCCATTCCCTTCTCCCAGATAACTCTTATCATGAAACACAGTGGTTAAGAGCACAGACTCTTCTGTCTAAGCTCAAAGCCCAGGTTTTCAACTCATTAGCTATGTGACCTTGGAGAATTTTGCTAATCTTCCTACGCCACAGTTTCCTCTTCTATAAAATGAGGAAAACAGTAGCACCTACCTCATAGAGTTGTTGTTAGATTGAAATAAGTTAACACATAATAAGGATCAAGAATAGTGCCTGGCACATAACAATCACAATCTAAGTATTTGCTATTATTATTATTCATTCCTTGGTTAAATGTGACTTCCATTAGGAACACTTTACTAGTATCCCCAAATCAATTTGCTCCTCCTATAAGATAATCTATTCTACACTGTACTTTTCTTCAGTAGCACTTACTTCAACTCTACGGATTTGTATACATTTTTATTTAATGTCTTTTTTCTCCACTACATGTTTCATGATGGCAGGAACATGCAGGTCTTGTTCCAAATGTATCATCAGTGTCTAGAACTGGCACCTCAAACATATAAGTATCTAATATAAAAATACTTGTTTAATAAATGAACTTGAGCAAAGGCATGATGTAACCATTAGAAATGAGTAAGAGTCTTATATGATGATAGTCACTATCTAAATAGAGATCTGTCCTACGTAGAAAATTATAAGTCTACCTTATAAACTAGGCATAATAATATCTCAATAGTGCTGATCTTAATATAAAACAAAAACATCAGAATTCATTAAAATGTGCATGCTCCATTATTTTATAATTTTAAGTTGGATATTTGTAGGTCTCCATATCCATGAAAGATTTCCAAAGTATTTGGCACTACCCTAATTTGTCAGGCTTAAAATAATTTAGAAAAAAATTGTCAGGCTTCTTCTGGAAACTCCTTCAAAATATCATAAAGCAGAGTTTGCCAAAGCTTCAGGATTCTATGGAACTCTGAAGCATTATTTTAATACAGCAGAGACATAATCCTTGGCAAAATATCAAAGTTTCTCCCAAAGGTAATGGAATGTAGATCGAAACAATGTTTCCAATATGAACCATTTTTTTCAAGAAATCATTAGAGAGTCTTCATCCTGAAACTCTGGACCACTGTTTGAAAATAACTTCTGTTTGTTATAAAAACAATACAGTTTCACAGAACAAAATATGACAAAAGTATCTGGGAATCATAATGTGCCAAATGTAAGTCAACAATGTAGTGGCATTATTTATAAAAAAACAAATGTGACACTAAGATGAACTTTAAAGAGTAGAACATACAAGAACTGTGAAATCATCTTTCTTCTAACAAATATTTGATGAATGCCAAGTATCACTGTAGTGTAAATACAGCCTGAACTGTACGTTTTAAGTCAATGCTAAGAAACTGAAGAGAGTACGATATTAAGCAAGAAAGATAATAAAGGAGCTGAATCAGGAGAGGGACTAGAAGAAAGATTTAAATAAATTTTTTTTTAACTTAAGAGAAAGAAAGGTAAATTGTGTGTTAGATTATTAGAATACAGTTAGTGCATCATTCTTTGTTACTCACAATAAAAATGAGACTAGCTCATCACTTTTTAAATATAATATCTAAATAAATATTTAGATAGTAAAACTGACAAATACAAATTCTGCAAGTAAAAACCAGTATTGTTACTAGGTCACTGTGTTGGTTAGTTTTATGAGTCAACATAGCTAAGCTATAGTTTTTAAACTCAAACACTAATGTAGGTGTTATTATAAAAGTATATTGTTATAAATGATCAAGATCGATAATCACTTCAAGTAAGGAAGATTATCCTAGATAATGTGGGATTCAATCATTTGTAAAGGTCTTAAGAGCAGAACTGAAGCTTCTATGAAGAAGAAATTCTGCTCATGGACTGCAGCTTCAGCTCTTGTCCAAGAGTACAGCTTGTCCTTCTTGATAGCCTGCCTAGCCCCCACAGTCACAGAAGCTAATTCCTAGCAACTAATCTCTTAACATGAATATCCTACTGGTTCTATTACTCTGATGAAACTCTGAACCAATAGACACACTTAGGTCGAAATGTATATGCAGCTAGAGATATGGAATAAATTATCTTATAGGTCCTTAACAATGCTATTATTCTTTACCTGAATTTTCACATCTATTAATTTAAAAAATTTTATTTTTTATTTCACTAGCAACCATCAAAAGATTTCTGGGTAAATAATGCCAAATAAAATGGGATGAGGGGCGCCTGGGTGGTTCAGTCGGTTAAGTATCTGCCTTCAGCTCAGGTCATAATCCCGGGGACCTGGGATGGAGCCCCTCATCAGGCTCCTGGCTCAGCAGGAAGCCTGCTCTCCCTTTCCCACTGCAGCTCCCCCTGCTTGTGCTCTCTCTCTCTCTCTCTCAAAATAAAATATTTTTAAAAAATAAACAAAAAAAGCAAAATGGGATGCATTATCATTTATAATCCTCACTCTGCTTCTAAACACTGATGAGATTTCAAGCTCAAAAGAAAAAAAGAGTAAATTTGTTAACTTAAATATTTTCATGCTTTATTAGTTTTTTTCTTTTAAAGATTTTTGCTCAACTTTTCTTTTAATAAATCAAGTTCCTGAATTCTAATAAAATGTCCACTATTCTTGAGATTCAGTACTTCATCCTGAGTTAGGGGGAAAATGACATCATCTTGAATCAGTTTTGAATAACCTATAGAAAACAGTGAAAGCCTGACTTCTGAGCTAATCTAACATGTGAAAGCATAATGTTACTAAAACATACCACATGTCACACATAACCCCACGTGAGAATGGGAAGGTAAAGGAATTGACAATGACAAGATACAAGATAGCTGCATAGCAAGAACAAAATAAAAGGGGGAGGGCGCCTGGGTGGCTCAGTTGGTTAAGCGACTGCCTTCGGCTCAGGTCATCATCCTGCAGTCCCTGGATAGAGTCCGGCATCGGGCTCCCTGCTCGGCAGGGGGTCTGCTTCTCCCTCTGACGCTCCCCCCTCTCATGTGCTCTCTCTCATTTCTCTCTCTCTCAAATAAATAAATAAAATCTTTAAAAAAAGAATAAATAAATAAATAAATAAATAAATAAATAAATAAATAAATAAAAGGGGGAAAGAGAACCAAAATCAAAATTCTTTGAGGAGACAATTAAGTGGAGTCCAAACCAAAATCTTGTGGTGTTACATCACTGAGAAATACTTGTTGTTCAAGGAGATTGTTGAATAGAACCTTTTTCTATTTTTTCAACACAATGTAACTGAAATCACAGGAACGCTTTGGAACAAACAGACCTTTATATAAACTTATTTTAATTCAGCGATTTACTCCTTATGCATACAATTTTTCAGGACAATGAACACTGCCAATATAAACAAGATAATCAAATTCCCTAACCTTTTGACAATCACTAATATTTTCATTCCAGGCAGCCAAACTTAAAATATATGACTACTATATGTATCCGTGACCTATGTTATCCTAGAAAAGAGGACTGCTGAGATCTAGGAGCATGGCAAGGAGGGGAAGCGGAGTAACCAGCAATATGGTGAAAGGGCCTAAGGGGACTACCCAGATTGTTGAGGAAGCTTCAACACTAAGAGTCTAACAGTGTCTAAGGAGATCAGTTTCTATCTGACACTGATAACTAAAAAGAAAGTTCCTGTGCAAAGTTAGCAATAGTGTTCCCCAAAGGGATTGTCATAAGGTTCTCCCAAATTCAATGTGCACAGGGGCTCATTTAGGTAGAAGGAGGAAAACAAAGAGCTCAAGAAATATCTAGGACGACTGAGTGAATTATCCTGAGAAAATAAAGTCTAGGAAGAACTGGATAGAAGCCAAGACTCCAGTCATATGATGTGAAGCTCCACATAGGCTTCCAGACATAGTGGAAAGAAATAAAAGGCACTTTAGGATACAAGAATGAAGAAATCCTAAGAACTAAGTGGTAAGAGTTTGGGAAGACAGGCTACTTCAAAACTGCAGATGGAAAACAGTAACACTAATTATGGTTACCAGCTACAAATGATAATGAGGATCTACTACATTTCCAAGCTTTGCTTGGAGTGGTTTTGACACTGGGCCAATGTAACAATTGTAAATTCTTTAGAATTTGTAATTGGATTGGTAGTGGTGGGAAGAGGTGTTAAAGGCATTCAGGGATTGACAATATCTATCAATTGTTTGGTGATATAAAAAAAAACAAACCCAAATGATTCCTATAACTTTAAATATTTAATGTCATTGAAGCCATTCATCAAATAAAAACTTTAGCAAAGAAAAAAAATGTTTTTAAAAAACAACAAACTTGCCAAAAGTTCCTTTCTAAACTTTTGGCAAATGGCTAGAGCTATCTATAAAGTCTTCTGTGGGTACAGTTACCACTTGTCTTCATGGCTATATACAGGCAAATTAGAAAAAGCACCTCTCCTCTCAGAATGAATTAGAGAAAAAGAATTCAGCTCCTCCTTATCGCATTAACCAGAGGTTTTGTGCAAAACTCTATACAGTGGCTCTGAATGTGAGTCTCTGAATTGGTAAATATGTGATATGGCACACCTGTAGATATAGGTCAAATCAACTTTGGAGGGTTTATTGCCTTACATTAGAACTCCAGAACGTCTTTAAATAAAGAAGAAAAATTCTCTCCATGTAGTTGATACTCTGCATAAGTGCTTTTAAACCCTTTCTTTACATTATGAATCTTTTTTGAGAATCTGGTTAAAACTATGGACTCATTAACCAAAAAATGCTTGCGCATACATGTACACACACACAAAATTGTATATATAATTTCATGGTTCATAGATCTCCTGATGCCCATTCATAGGTCCCTGTGGCTCTTGAGTGCTATTTTAAACAGTCAAATTTAGTTTATTTAGATGTTCACCCACAGAAAAATTGGGACATGAAGCTACAGAGGTTTCCACTGAGATCAACACAAAAAAGAACAATAAAGCAAATTTAGTCAGATGTGTTGAGAACACTCCCCATAATAACAAATGCAGAATATCTCAGATCCCCATACCATAGAAGTTTCTATATAATGTCTCCATATATCACCTGAACATACAATATATTATATGAACATTATAAAGCTTGCAACTGATCATTTTTCCAGATTTAAGTAAAAATTTAGAAATTAATTTTTTTTAAGGATTTTATTTATTTATTTGACAGAAAGAGACACAGAGAGAGAGAGAGAGAGCATAAGCAGGGGGAGTGGGAGAGGGAGAAGCAGGCTTCCCGCCGAGCAGGGAGCCCGATGTGGGGCTCGATCCCAGGACCCAGGGTTCATGACCTGAGCTGAAGGCAGACACTTAACAACTAAGCCACCCAGGTGCCCAGAAATTAATTTCTTAATATGTTGCCTCATTATACATGTAATTTGAAGCAGATCGATTTCCTTCTTTGCCTTGACCTACAAGAAGTCTACAAAAAAATTTGTAGTCCATGTGAAGAAACTATGTATTAATATTATGACTTAATATCTTATTCTTCGTTTCCTTTCTCCTCATCCTGATTATATATTTTCTTTCATGTACATACTGTATACATAATATTATGTGTATGTATATATAATACTGGATGTATGTCAATTTTTTAGAAAAAAGATTGTAAGAAATGTAAATTCCTTTAAAAAGAATAAGAATGATTAATCAAGAATGATATTAAGATTTGCTTTCTTAGGAATATGTCAGCAATAAAGAGCCAGCACATCTCTCGAAAATCTGCTATTCCTTTAGGCCACTGGTACCATTAAAATAAACGAAAGTAAATAAAACTTCACAGACAAAAGAGCTACCCCTCTGCGTTCTAAAGTCTCCTATCCCACTAAAATTCTCTATATGGGAGTCTGATGAATATCTACATTCTTCAATGCAGAATTCAACATTCTTTCCTTTGTACTCCCATGGCATAGCACATGGTATATCATCTGCTGTAACAACTATTATTATATTATAATCATATTTGTATTTTTTTTTCCTCTACTACTTCTAGAGCTTGGGAACTGGGATCCTATCGTATTCATCTTCATATATCTGGCATCTAGCACAAGGAGGGCCATAGTAGTAGGCAAGAGATTGTTATTAACACCAGTGGACTGACGTTATATATACCAAAGAACAACATAAGAAATGTCAGAGTAGACAAGAAAGACTGGTTCCTAAACAAATCTTCAACTCATCAACATCTTTATAACTTTACTTCAATCCTAGTTTTCCATCAGCTCTGCCCTCCAAGTTTATTCCCTGTGGAGAGAGACCCTTATGGCCTTAACATGGCCCCACCTACATTCTCTCTTGAAAGGTTAGGCCTTTTACTAATATTTGCTGAATAGATCAATCAAAGGCAATCTCGCATAGTAAAGGAGGTCCCAATAGAATAATGTATACTTTAACATGTCTGTGTGTGCATGAATGTGTATGTGTACATACATATGAGTATGAAAAATCACAAATTTTTATCATCTGTAAGATAATGAACTCTTTTTACCACCTTCTTTCTCATGTCTCTTACCAGGCCTGACATATCTAAATATTCAAGACACTAGGTATGTGGTAGAGCTCCAAAGTATTTAAGGCATTGAATAGCTCTGATTGGTAGAGGTGTCAATATTTGCATTAATGTACCCTTCTTTCAGCTTTAAAAATCTTTCAAATATGATAAAATGTATTAGTATTCCACCTCTTTACTTACTAGTTGTATGACCTTAGATTAGTTACTTAATTGCTGTATCTCAATTTCCTTATCTGTAAAATGAGAATAATAATAGTCCCTATTTCATGGTAATGTTATGAGAATTAAGTTCATTAAAATATGTAAAACACTTAGAAAACTGCCTAAAACACAATAAATACTCCATAAATATTAACTTAATAATATTTATTACAAAAACATTTTCTACTCAAAGTCTTTAAAATGTAAATGTTTTCAGAGCAAATATTTTTTGAAAGCCATAATCCAGACTACTTGAGAGTATTATTTAGCCTATTTTTCAGCAAAACAAAGAAAACACTGCATTTTTTTTGTAATATTAGGTTCAAAAACATGAAAATGCCATTTTTATAGGCAATATCAGCAAGTATATAGGGTTAACTTTCACAAAGTATTTTGTTAGAAAAATTAAATACATTTCATTGAATGCATTTAAAATAATTTTAAGCAATGGAACCGTAGCATGAAATTAAGTTTCCAAAAATAATTTTAAAATAACTAAAATATTGTCATCATAAACATCTTTAGGGGTGGTATAGATTGAATATTTGTGTCTACCCCTAACCCCATTAATATGTTAAGACCTAATCCCCAGTGCAATGGTGTTTGGGGGTGGGACCTTTGGGAGATAATTAGGTCCTGAGGGATCTGCCCTCATGAATGGGATTACTGCTTTTATAAGAGACTGAGAGAACTCCCTGGCCCCATCCACCAGTAAAGATAGCTGTCAATGAGGAAATGGGCCTCACTAGACACGGAATCTGCTTGTGCCTTGATCTTGGACTTCCCAGCCTCTAGAACTGGGAGAAATAAATGTTTGTTGTTTATTCGTATGATCTTTTGTTATAGCAGTCCAAATGGGATATGGAAGAACCTGACTATACTACTAAAAAGGCAGTAAACACCTTCCTGGTGAAACATTGTCTTTTTAACCAATAGGGTTCAACTTTTCTACTTTGGTTTTCTAAATGGAATTTTATATGAAAAGACTAATGCAGCTCAAAAAAAAAAAAAAAAATTAGTGACTCCCTTTTCATTTGAAGACAGCCCAAATTATTACTTTCAGTCGTAAGATACATTTAAATAGATACTTCCAAAATTCCTGATATTAGAACTTTCATTTCCTTTTTATAGAAGGTTAGAAGTATGCTTAAAGACAGGTGGTTTCCCTGAAAGAGAAAATTAAAAATCCTTATTCTCAGATCTGAAAAATATCAATCCCTCAAATGTAGTCATTCGTTACTTTACTCACTCAACCAACATTTATTGAATGCCTCCTGTGTGCTCAGTGCAGTTCTGATTCTGAGGTCAGAGGTAAAAGTCATTAGCCCCCCTCCCTTTAAGATTTTATTTATTTATTTTAGAGAAAGAGAGAGACATGCAGGTGGCAGAGAGGGAGAGAGAGAATCTCAAGTAGACTCCTGGCTAAATGTAGAGCCCAATGCAGGGATCAATCCCAGGACCTGAGATCATGACTGGACCCCAATCAAGAGTTGGGACGCTTGACTGACAGCCACACAGGCACCCCTATTTTGTCCTTTTCTTCAAGAACTAAGAATCCTCAGGAGAGACAAATTAAATAGAAAATAATAATAAAATATGATAAAAGCTATAAAAGAATCTAGGAAAGGGACTAAGCTCAGATTGTAGGGAATGGAGCATAGTATAATCCAAGAGAGAAAAATAGCAGAGTATAAAACGAGGGACATGTGAGGGGCCAAAGCAATCAGGAAAACTTGAAAGACTGAGTTGGGATGGACTGAAGGTGAAGGCATGCAAGCACACACATACTGATTACTATATATATTCACTGCGTATCTGTAACCTAATCAAGGTAACAGAATAAAGAATACAAAAACAGAAAAAAAGAACAACTTACCATGCTTTCCCCTAGAAATATCCACATACTGGCAAAGTCTGGGATGAGTGATGGTCTTAAGGATTTGAAATCGCCCTAAAATTTTGATGGAATTTGGTGTAAGAGGAAGCCCATTGCTTCCACAAACATCATGTGGCAGAGCCGAGGCAAAGAAGGTAAAGGCACCCATTTCAGCATCCTTTAGGGGAAACATTTCGGAGTCTTCGATCTTCTAAGATAATCTGGAAAAAGAGATAATTTTATGACAGATCAACCAAAAATTAAGCCAGTGTTTTCTAACCTTAAATATGATTAGTAATATATAACTTGGAGGAAAATGCCAATCAGAACACTTCACTGTAAAATATATCAAAGTTAAAAAATTCCAAGATAATATCAAAGAGGAAAAACCACCCAATCATAAATTTACATTGTAGTTCTAAATCATAATCAAAGATTTTCAATGGCATAAAAAGGAAAATATAGAACATTCCCTTTTCAATGACACCTGATGGTTTTAATAGCTTAGAGGAAATTTGTTATTGCATATTTATATCAACAAGGATCTTATGCTTAAGCTCAACCTAAAGCTTGAATAGAGAAGAGACCATCAAGACCATCAAGAACTTTTCCTTCTCACAGAGAGTAAAGTCAGGAAAGAGGAAATAAAGATACCAACCATTAACTTTAAATTATCAGGGCCTCTATTTTTTTTTTTTTTAAGATTTTATTTATTTATTTGACAGAGAGAGAGACAGCGAGAGAGGAAACACAAGCGGGGGAGTAGGAGAGGGAGAAGCAGGCTTCCTGCTGAGGAGGGGCCCTATGAGACCCTGGGATCACGATCTGAGCTGAAGGCAGAGGCTTAAGGACTGAGCCACCCAGGTGCCTCAGGGCCTCTATTTTGATAGTAGTAAAAATTAAACTAGATAATAGAGGCTTCTATAATATTACTTAATGAATCAATTTTTGTTTTTGTGCTAGGTACTTTACATGTGATCTGTTTTAGTTATTTATTTTTTAAAAGATTTATTTATTTATTTGAGAGGGAGAGAGAGACAGAGAGCGAGAGCAGGAATGGGTGGGGGGTGGGAGGAGAAGGGCAGAGGGAGAGGGAAAAGCAGACTCCCCTGTGATCTGGGAGCTGAACATGGGACTCAATCCCAGGATCCAGGGGATCATGACCTGAGTGGAAGGCAGACGCTTAACCGAATGAGTCACCCAGGCGCCCCTACATGTGACCTGTTTTAATTCTCTCAACAACCTTCACAGATGTTATTGCCCCTGGTTTATAGATGTTTCATATCTATCTATCTATCTATCTATCTATCTATCTATCTATCTATCTATCTATCTATCTATCTGGAGTGGTCCTATTGACATGGCCTCCAAAGCAAATAATGCCCCAGACGAGGTAACCTAGAGATTAAGGAACTTGCTCCAAATCAATCTGAATCACATTAAGATAATCACAACAAAAAAGATCCTTAGGCAAAAAAAAATCTTTCTCTCACCCAGGTGTCTCACTAAAAAGACATTCCATTGCTCAAGCACTGCATGCTTCCCTTCTCAGCTTTCAAGATAAAAATGTTGGAATTCAAAATAGAATAGACCACTTTTCATGTCTGTGCAGAAACCTCATTAAAAACATTAAAAAGAAACATTTTAAAATGTATAAACTCATAATAAGAAAGAGAACAGAAAAGGGCCATGAACTAAAGAAAGAGTTCAAAAAACTCCAATATAGCATTTTGCATACATAGGAGTATTGTTATAAGCAAAAGAAAGAAGCTACAACCTATATTACAGTCAAGAGGTGTGTTGGGCCTCTTCAGATTCAGAGGCTTCAGATCAGAGAAGCAGAAATAATGAGGAACATAAGTCAGAAGAGGGTTTGAAATGAGAAAGATAATTTAAAGGGCTGAAGAATAAAAGAGTTAACTCTGCCACTGGCCTTCCCAATACTGGGTAGTTATTTATCCTCAAAGGAAAAAAAGTTAAATTTCTTCCCTAGAAATTAAACCGTGTGGGAATTACAATAATAGCTGGTAGCAATGGTGACAAAAGCGAACTGTTCTTAATTCTAGAATTTGTAGGACCCCAGTTAAGATTTATCTACCCAGCCATCCTAAAGCACAGTACAGCAGTCAACAAGCTTATCCATATACACAAAGCTCTCAGACAGACTTCCTTAACTCTGAAATAATGAACTGCCCAGGAATCACCAGATAGTTGAAGAAAGACTACATTATAATGGGCAAAAAATAAAATAAACAAATAAAAAAAATCTGCCCTGGAGGCAACTGAAATAACTTATGGAAAAGAAAACAACAAAAACCAAAACTGGCTGAAATATATTTAGAAAAATTTGAGACGACATTACATCAGGCAGTATGGTAAAACATATTTCACAAAAGAGTAAAAAAGGAATTGCTGATACAGATGAACAACCTCATTAATATCCAAGAAGTTGCTCATTAAAACTACATGAGAATTTATACCTGCAAGATAGTAAAAATTAAGAAATTTGATAATATGGGGCGCCTGAGTGGCTCAGTCGTTAAGCTTCTGCCTTCAGCTCAGGTCATGATCCTGGGGTCCTGGGATCGAGCCCTGCATCCGGCTCCCTGCTGGGCAGGAAGCCTGCTTCTCCCTCTCCTGCTCCCCCTGCTTGTGTTCCCTCTCTCGCTGTGTCTCTCTCTGTCAAATAAATAAATAAAATCTTAAAAAAAAAAAAAATTGACAATACATAATGTGAGGAGGATATGAAGCAGTAGAATGTAAACTAATACAATCACTTTGGAAAACAGTCTGACACTATTTTGCTATTCCATTCCTGCAGAAACTCCTACACACATTTAGAAAGGGATACATACGAGAAAGATCAGCATGGTATTGTTCCTATTATTCACAAACTGGACACTATTTAAATGTCCAAAGACAGGTGAATGGTTAAGTAAATTGCGGTACATTCACCTGATAGAAGAGTATACATGAAAGAAAATAAGCAAATTGTAGCGACAATTAACAGCATTGATGAATCTAGAAATATAACCTTGAGTAGGAAAAAAACAGCACATAAAATGTATGTCAATATTCATAATATTCAACAAGAAAAGCTAAAAAATAATTCAGGAATACGTTCATATGAGGTAATATTATATTAAAAAAGTAAAGAAATAGTAATAATAGTAAAAGCTGAGGACAGGGTTACCATTGTATGAAAAGCAGGAGTGAGATTAGGGAAGATCCCATAAGAACCTCAAAAATCTTGGTAATACGTTAGTTCTTAATAGGTGGGTTAATGGTTGTTCACATTATTATTATGCTCCATAATTTCTATATTCCATATCTGTATATGTGTGTGCTATAAACCACATGTTTCATATTTTTTTAAATTTTAAGATGAAAAAATTTAAAAATACAATGAATCGATTTTCAAGGCCAAGAAAATCAATAGGGAAAGGACAGTCTTTTTAGCAAATGGTGCTGGAACAAGATATACATACAGAAAAAAAAATAAACTCAATTCCTACCATTACATCCATGAAAATCTGCAATGGATTATAGACCTAAATGTAACATAAGAGAATATCTTTGCAACCTTAGGGTAGGCAAAGATTTCTTAGGCAGGATAAAAAAAAAAAAAAGCACTAACCATAAATGACAAACTGATAAAAGTGAACCTCACTGACATTAAAAACATCTGCACATCAAAAGGCACCTTTCAGAAAATGAAAATCCAAACCAATGATAAGGAAAATGTTATTTTACTTACAAATATATGTATATATACAACATTTTTATCAAATACATATATGTAGGGGCGCCTGGGTGGCTCAGTCGTTAAGCGTCTGCCTTTGGCTCAGGTCATGGTCCCAGGGTCCTGTGATCCAGCCCCACATCGGGCTCCCTGCTCAGCGGGAAGCCTGCTTCTCCCTCTCTCACTCCCACTCCCCCTGCTTGTATTCCTGCTCTTGCTATCTCTCTCTCTGTCAAATAAATAAATAAAATCTTAAAAAAAATACATATATGTATATATATGTGTATATATGATGGCGGACTTGTATCCAGAATATATAAACAATTCCTACAACTCAATAATAAAAAGAAAACAAGTCAATACAGAAATAGGCTAAAGTCTTAAACATATATTTTCACAAAAGAGAACATACAAATAGATAATAAACATATGAAAAAGTTCTCAATCATTAATCATCAGGGAAATGCAAAATTAAAACCACAAAAACATTCAATTTCACACCTACCAGAAAGGCTAAAATTAGAATGACTGGAAATACCAAGTGTTGAGGAAAATGTGGAACTGGAGGTAATATACTGCTGCTGGCGGGAGTGTAAAAATGACACAAGAACTTTGGAAAACCTTTTGGGAAACTGTTCTAAAGTTAAAAATACCCTAAGCTTATGACTCAGAAATCCCACTCCTACTATGTATTTACCAAAGAAAAATGAAAATATGTCCATAAAACTAGTTGTATGAGAATGTTCATGTAGTTCTACTCACAACAGCCCCAAACTGGAAGCAATGAAAACGTCACGCAAGTGAATGGATAAATAAGTTGTGGCTTATTCATCCAATGGAATTCTACTCAACAACAACAGAAAAGGAACAGACATGCCAAAATATATGTATCTCAAATACATTATGTTGATGAAAGTAGTCCCAGATAGTTCATATTCTATGACTCCATTTAAATGTAGTTTCAGAACTACATTTCTAAACTAGAGTGATAAAAATGAGTACATAGTGGGTTGGGCAGGGAGGATGGGCTCCAATGGATAGAGAAACATAGTAAATTTTTGGGAAGAGTGAAAATGCTCTATATCTTGATTGGGGTGGTGGTTGTCACATGGATGTTTACATGTATCAAAACTCAACAAACTACTCACTTAAAATCAGTGCATTTTAATATATGTACATTTTATCTCATAAAAATATAAAAAAGTGAAATAAAATTAAGATACTATGAGAAAGGAAAAATTTTAAATGAGTGGTTGGAAGTTAAATGAGTACCAAGTTATATAGAAATGTTGGAAAATAAAGTTGAGACAACTGCTCAGAATATAGAACAAAAAGCAAATAGATAAAAACATAAGAAAAAAGGTTATAGACCTAATGAGTCAAACCAAGAATCCAAGAACCACCTTATAGGAGTTTCAAAAAGAAAACAGAGAAAAATAAAGGAGAATAAATTATGAAAGACAGAATAGGAGAAAATTCCCCACAGCGGAAGGGTAACGTGTACTTCAAATTAAAAAGGCTTATGATATTAAGGAGGATAAATGAAAATACCCACACTGAGACATTTTATCCTAGCTCCTTTCAATGAGTTCACTGCAAGATGAATAAACTCACAAGACATGTCATCATAAATTTTCAAAGCATCATGCAAAACTAAAATTTTTTAATCACTCCAGAGAGAAAACAAATAGTTTACGCATCAACAAGTTGTAAGACTGTCATTCTCATCATTTCATGAGCAATAGTGAAAGTTAGAGGACAACAAAGCCTTGAAAGACTTAAAGAGACATAGTTCTGTTTCTATATCCTACCAAACTATCAGTCATAATAGCAAAAATAATTTACAGCCCTATGAACATTACAAAATAAAATTACCATCCACATACCTTTTATGAATAAGTATCCTTAGGATGTATTCTACCAAAAGAGAGGAGAAAAACAAAAAACAGAATATGTGTGGTTAAGAAACAATGTAACTTACCAGAATGTAATCTGTTCAAATTAAACAGAAAGTGATTGGGCTTCAAAGGGAACATCTTCAAGCACAGAAATGGAATGGAAGCTTCTCATACAAAGAATGAGAGGACATGGTGAAGAAAGCACATGTACCTTGTCCCCAAAAGTAAACAGAAAGTCCTTTGTAAAAGTGAGGAAGGTTAAAAGCTATATAGGAAGTACCCAATCCAAAAAATAAATCACACTTAACTATGGCATAATTTTTTGTCATCATAGAGGAAGAAAGAAGTCAATTTAATGTTAATATTACAAGTCTTCTCCTTAGTGTGGCATAGGGGTCATGAAATGAAGACAATGGGAAGGAAATGTATCATGGCATACTTTTTGGCCCTGGATTTAGGAATATTTACAAAGCCATAATATTGTAACATTTTACTGTTTTTTAGCACACAAAAAAGCAAAAAAATTGTAGTTAAGAAATACAATATAGATATTATTAACCTTGACAATGTATAAGTAAAGGTCCAGATAAGGGAAGGTGGGAGTGGTGGATGTAGTTTCTGCAGTGGTAAAGAAGGTAGAGTCATTACTTTCCTCATTTTACCAAATAAGGAGCCCAAATACATTTTTGAAAATTGACATGAAAAAATAATTTTTATATATTATTTAAAATTATAACATTAACCAATATGAAAAACTAAAAATTGTAATAACTAATTAAAACTTTGGAGAAGAGAGGTTGGGGATAGTGTGGGTTATCTTAAGAATTAAAAAAAAAAAAAGAATGGGCATTTTAACTTATTATTCAACATATAGACCTAAAGTTAGAAAAGATTAAAGGTGGTCATTTCTGACGAAGAGGACTAAGGGTAGGAAGGGGGACACTAAACTGCTGCATTTTATTATGCAATACTTCTGTATTACGCTGTTTGACTTTCAATTAGACAGCCTCTATCAGACAACTGAAAATCAAATAACCAAATAAAGAAAATGCAAATTATTCAAAAGGATAAGATACTAGTTAGCATAAAACATTTCATCAATATTCCACTTCAACTACTTCCTAGATGGGTGCACATAAAAAGGTTCATATGTACAAAATATACACATAGATTTGTTCACATTTGGTGAGCGGAAGAAAGCTACTGAAAAAAAAAAAAAAAGCCGAGGTGAGAGATTAGTTGAGTAAAAACAATGTAAGCAGAGGGGTTTGAAAATTCATTCATTCAACAAATATCTTGAAGCTGTTTGATGTCAGGTGTTTTTCCAGCTGCCTGGCCAAGGACAGTGACTAAGACACAATCCCTGCCCTCAAAGAACTTTGAGTCGAAATGAGAAGGGGGGGGGGGCGTTGATGCTGATTTCATCATGAATAGTTCACACATTTCTTCAACGGGCGAATAATACTAGTTCATTTATTTTATATACATTCCCTCAAAAAAGTTGTCTTTCTGTCCCAAATAAAAACAGGAACCAAGGGGCCTTAAAAAGCAACCACTGACAATTCCAATTGTTCACATTCTCCCGCTCCCCAGGGAATGTTACATCTCGACAACTGACTAAACCTTTGAAACCAGAAACAAAACCAAGACTTTATATCTATGGTAAGTAACGGAGAGCTGATTCCACATTCTCTAGCCTCTTCTTTAAACCCTCCTTTGAAGCAGTGATGCAGTGGTTACTCTCAAATGGCTGCCTACAGTTCCCAAAGGACTCAGGTCAACTCGTTTTGGGGGGGCGGGGGGCGGGAAGGCGGACATTAGCTAAGGCTGCGCACAGTCCTCAGCAGCAAGCAGCTCCACAGGTTGGCTCCCCTTACTGTGGGACAAGCCGGGCCACTCGCTGCACTTGACTTTCCTCTACCTCCCACCAGCCCCACCCACTACGACACACAAAACTGACAAACCCAAATACCTGCCTCTGAGTGTGGGGACGCAGGCGGCCACAAACACAAGGGGATGGAGCTTCTACACAGGGCCCCAGCTTGTTGCTGTGGCTGCTGCCGCGGCCGCTACTGCTTAGTGTACCAGACCCTGCATTTCAGCTGCTTCTACAAAAGAAGCCGCTCCTCGAGCGCCGGAGTTGCCCTTTGCCCGCTAGCTAGAATCCGCCGAAATTTCCAGCTCGGAATCTGGCCAGGAGCGTGAGTCTGACTCTCTCCACTGACAGCTCCCAGCTCTCCCCGCCCCACCCTCGATTCCGCCGGGCCATTTCCTCTGACCTCACAACTTCCACGACACAACGTTGAGGAAAGACCCAGACGTCCAGCGTTTTGCCCCTTGCCCAAGCTGGTGACAAAATGTAGACACCAAGGAAGAAGTGCAGGGGGATTGGAGTTATTGGTTAAGGAAACAGAAGACGGAGAGCGTGGTGTGGCTGCGCACAGGAAGGGGGAGACAGAATTTGGAGTTAAATCGGTGGAACGCTCAGGCGTTTGCTGGGGACACCTCGTTGGGTCCTTTCTCAGTGCTGTCGTGTGCGGGAGCGTGTTCCCAACTGCTCCGGACTGAGGCTGCCCGAGTGAGGCTCCCCAGGTTGCTCTGTCCACCGATTCATGTGAGTGGCGCCCACCGAGGGTCCCGGGTGGGCTGGTTGAGTTCGAAGGAGTCCCCCTTCCCTTACTCGACTTGGCGAGATGGGACCTGGCCTGTCGAAACTAGAGGGAAATACGCTCATCCCAACACCAGGCTAGAATTTGAATTCATTTCCTCAATACATGCCTCGTAAATAAATAAATAAACAAAAAAGAAACATTCACGAAAAGAATAGTTTTAGGTCTGTTTTCTGTATTTTGGCAAAGGTTGCAAAAACACCCCTGGAGTTATTGCCGGTTACCACTGCTATATAATTTGAGTATCTCTGGGACTCATTGTTCTCAGAATATTTAATTTTTATTATTTACCTTTTTAAAAATTCTGACTTTTGGCACGTGTTTTAAATCCTAGTAGGAGTTTTAAGATAGTTCTAAAAAGTACCACGTTATGTAGCATGGTAATAAAGATGCTCTCCATATGGGGTGATTTGGCAGGTTACGAAGCAAATGGAGGAACGAAGATTGGAAGGTTAGATTAGGAATTGACGGTGGGAGGAGAGAAAAAAGTGATTAAAATTACTATAGTTTATTGGGCGCCTGGGTGGCTCAGTTGGTTAAGCGACTGCCTTCGGCTCAGGTCATGATCCTGGAGTCCCAGGATCGAGTCCTGCATCGGGCTCCCTGCTCGGCGGGGAGTCTGCTTCTCCTTCTGACCCTCCCCCCTCTCGTGCTCTCTCTCCCATTCTCTCTCAAAAAAAAAAAAAAAAAAAACCTAAAAAAAGAATTACTATAGTTTATTAATCCTGATGTACATGCTTTTCTCATATTTACTTTTCTAAAATTGTCATGCATTTTATAATTGTCTTAAAATCACTATGAGCTAAGTGGCACTTGTGACATAGTTGTCAGTGGCCCTACTTGTGCATACTTGGTCATAACTGTCAATATTGTCATCAGTTCAGTTATGTGTAGTGTTAGTATATAGTAGTTGACTTTAGTCTCCATTTTAAGTATCCTTTATATGATGAATTACCATTAAAGTGAAAAGTTAATGTGTATGCAGAAATATAGGGAAACAAAAGAGTTATATAAGATAAAAATAGGGCTAAATTTAAAAGAGATTTTTCAAATAATACAGGATGTGTGCTCTTTTTCTTTCTTTTCTTTTTTTTTTTTTTTTAAGATTTTATTTATTTGACAGAACGCAAGAGAGGGAACACAAGCAGGGGGAGTAGGAGAGGGAGAAGCATCTTCCTGCCGAGCAGGGAGCCCGATGCAGGGCCCTATCCCGGAACCCTGGGATCATGACCTGAGCCGAAGGCAGATGCTTAACGACTGAGCCACCCAGGCGCCTGTGTGCTTTTTTCTTAATGGTACATAAAATGACAGAGCGTCTTAATTGGAGCCATTTTACAATTGATAGCATCTTAGATTTGATGAAATACAATCCTTATGGCATCTAAGAAGAATATAAACCTTTACCTAATTGAAGTTCTGAAACAGTGAAATCAGGTGTTTTGGAAAGTAGAGAGACACTTCCAAATTTTTGTAGAATTCCTATATTATAAAGGAAAATTGACAACCTGCACTTAAATCTTCCATTTCAAAATAATAGCTTATTTGTTTATATTTGGTCCCTAACATTGAAAACCTGGGGCAGGGAGTTTGCTATGGAAAAGGAATTACTGGATATAAGACTGGTGAATCACTGAACTCTACCTCTGAAGCTAGTAATACACTATATGTTAATTAATTGAATTTAAATTAAAAAAAGGAATTATTGGGCGCCTGGGTGGCTCAGTTCGTTAAGCGACTGCCTTCGGCTCAGGTCATGATCCTGGAGTCCCGGGATCGAGTCCTGCATCGGGCTCCCTGCTCGGTAGGGAGTCTGCCTCTCCCTCCTCCCTCTCATGCTCTCTGTCTCTCATTCTCTCTCTCTCAAATAAATAAATAAAATCTTAAAAAAAAAAAAAAAGGAATTATTGGCAATTTAGAATCAGAGTGGGGAAAGACTACTGAGGAAATTGCTGAGATAAAGGGAAGCCATTTGGAAATGACAGAAATCTCAGAAATAGCCTTTTGTATATGTTTTAATAATTAAGATGTCTAAATTCAAAAAAAAAAAAGATGTCTAAATTCATGTATTTCATAAAATCAGCCTCAGCTTTGATTAGTGGCATCTTACAATGGCTTTTTAGGTCTAATGAAATATAATGAATATTGTGAACAAAATTAATGTTAAGAGGCAGAATAATTTAGATAATACTTTTCAAATTCTTTTTGTCATAAAAAGTCATTTTTTTTTTAAAGAGTTTTTATTTATTTATTTGACAGAGTGAGAGAGAGAGAGCACAAGCAGGGGGAGTGGCAGAGGAAGAGGGAGAAGCAGGCTCCCCGCAGAGCAAGGAGCCTGATGCAGGGCTCGGTCCCAGGGTCCTGGAATCATGACCTGAGGTGAAGGCAGCGGCTTAACTGACTGAGCCACCCAGGCGCCCCAAGGTCATTATTTTTTAATTTAGTAAAGGAAAAAAAAATCTAAACTATCCAAGAATTCTTACTATCCAAACAGAATTAACATCTCATGGACTGTTTTCTCTTTTTTTCTTTATGTGTTTTATATTTGTAATTACTGTGCGTGCAGTTAAGTATTATTTCTCCGTGTAATTTTTTTCTCTATGTAAGTGTTTTACATTTATGATTACTGTACATGCAATTAAATATGTCTGTTTTATCTCCTAATCAATAAATAAAATTTAGTGCAGATTAAGCCAGTATTCCCAAACTCTTTTAGAGGATACTATTCTAGTAAATGTTAATAGGTATTCCTTGGTTAGGATTCTGTGGTTAAATACATTTGGAAACTCTACATAATTATGTCTTTTATAGAAATTATAGCTTGGACATTAAAAGAGCTGACTCCAGAATCAGACAGACGGTAAGTTTTAATCCTTTTATTTACTAACTAGTCATATGACCTAAGGCAAATTAATTTTAATTCAAATTTTCTTCTGTGTATAATGGAAATAATTACAGTATTCATGGGTGATCTATGTAATGCATTCAGCCAGCCCATAATAAATACTTTGCAAATTTTATCTGTTACTGTTTTATTAACATTATCATCTGTGAGAAACCCTAAGTCTATTAGCACATTGAAAGCTCTGAGGAGACTAAGGGAACTTAAAAGTTACAAAATTCAACAGGTACTCAATATAAAGTTGAAAATCACTATGGAGCAGTTGGCGCACAATAATGAAATGAGCACTAGGTTGAATGGTGCAAGATCTGTCTGAGCTTTAAGCTTTAAGTTGTTTCTAAACTAGCACTGTTGCCCTAAACATAACCTCATTTAAATTTGTTTTTCCAATTTACTGTGTTTCCCTCATTTGTCTGAAAGCTTAGTGAGTACAAAGAACATGTTTAATTTTGCTCTTTACTATAAACCCAGCACATGGCTCAAAATTAGGAAATATAAGTAAAATTGCAGTCGTGAACTTAAATTTTTTTATAGGGGCCTGGCAGGTAGCGTAAATGGCAGACAACAGGGAGTTGTGCAGTCTGTTTTGCCTTGCTTAAAGCATTCACCTTCAGCTGTTTCGATCATTGTTACCCTGGAACACAAAGACATCCCTGATCTCTGTGGTGATAGTTTGTAATCCGTAGAAGAGACTAGAGATCAGGACCAAACTCTGAAAAACATAAGCATCAAAGGGACAAGTCAAGAAAAAAGAGCCCTAAAAGGAGGTAAAGAAGTAGGAAGTGAAATCAGGTGAAACTATCCTCATTTTATAATTAAGAAAATAAAGCACAGAAAAGTTAAGTAACTTTACCAAGGTCACACAGCCTATTAAGTATGTGATTCAACCAAGATTTGTTGGCTATAGATACTGCTCTTCTGCTGGTGCTAGTGATCAATATCTGCATATTGCTAGAAAGTATGGACATAAACTTATGCATACTACTTATATTTTTGAAAGTTTAAAGACAGTTAATTAACATGTACTAGAAAACCTGTTTCCAGAGCTTCTAATTCTAAAAACAATAAATAGCTCTTAGCATTTGAGAAAAAGTTGTGTCAACATATAGACCTGACTAGAAGCTAATCCAAAATATCTCAAAAGGCATGTTAATTTTGACATCATGAATAATATTGCCAAGATAACCAATTATCTAGGAGTAGAGAAAAAGTAGACACTGCTTAACACCTAGTGTGTTTTATAATCATTCCTAAGTTTTATTTTGCCAAGAAAACTTGATTATTACCAGAAAAATGACTGTGCTAGCAAAAGATATTTCCTCTCTTCTTTTAATGAGGCTTCCTTTGTAGTGGTATTGCTGATATTGTGGCAGTTAAGGTAGTTACAAGTAACCTATCACTATATGATATATGTTGTAAATGTTGGAAGGTTATTAATTATTGTGTAACCAAATAAGGACTTTGTCATAAGTAATTAGGATGTAGAGTATTTTCAGGTTTTAAATTCATACACTCTTAAGTTTGTGGTTCACTGAATTTTTTTTAAGACTTTATTTTTTAGAGCAGGTTTAGATTTGCAGCAAAACTGAGCAGAAGGTATTTAGTGAATTTTTTTCTTTTTTTCTTTTCCTTAAACCAGAATGATTTATATCATTTTCATAAAACAGTTTTTCTCTTTGTATTCTTGGCCATTTGTATGCCTTTGGCAAAATGGTACGTATGGCTCATGCTGGATTGCTTTGCCTTCTGAGCTAGAGCTGAGAACTGTTAATATTAGTCCTTAGAAGACCTTCACAAGGCATTCAGAGTGAAATCTGCTATATGCCACTGAGTGTTCCTTCTTTGTGTACCAGTTGTTTAAATAATCTTAAGTCTATTACCTTTAGAGTTTCCATAATTATGATGACAATATCTATTTGTAGGGAAAAGTGCAAAGATTTTCCATTGGCTGTTGTCTTATTGTATTCCCTTGGACAGGAGTCCGTGGATATATTTTGTACACTATTATAAACACAAAATTTAGAATTAATGTAAATATATTAATATTTATCACCCCTGCAGACTGTATACCATTCACAAAGAAATTAAGGTGTGGCTTAGCCAAATTACCTACTATATTTTAATATCAGTTTCCATAATTTGTATTTTTATTATTTGTTATGTTCTTGACCTTTAAGAAAATGTAAAAATCATAGCTAAGGATCCACAAAATATCATGCCCATAGGTAACCCATACTACTGTGAGCTTCGTGAAGGTGGGGATTGTACATCTATCCTTTGTTGTGTTCCCAAAATTGTGCTCAGTGCCTCACATTTTTTAGCTATGTGCCAAAAATCTTGAGTATTATTCATGGTATCGCATTTTGCAATGTATCAGTGCTATGGAATATATAAAATTATCTCCATTTTACAAATGAGAAAACTGAGGCTCAGAGAGGTTAGGTAAGTTGTTGAGGAGCAAAGGGTAGGATTTGATTCAAGGTCTTGTGATTTCCAAGTCCATGTTCTTTTTATCAAATTACCTTTATCTCATTACTCTTGTAATAAGTCTTAATATTCTAAATAAGGAGGAGAAATAATAATATGTACCTTAAAGTATTATGATAATTAAATAAGTTAATACTGTGAAGTGCTTAGAAAAAGACCTGGCAAATACTAAAAACAAAGTAAACACTAGATATTATTATTACCCAGTAATACCTATCAGGAAATTTGAGATGACTCTGTCATCCATAATTATTTTATATGTGAGTGGTTTATTAGAATCACTGTCCTCTCTCTCTGTTCTCAACATTTTAAGACTTCATGGCCTATGAAGTGCCTGGTTGTCTCAGCTAAGCATTGGACTCTTGATTTAGTTTCTGGTCATGATCTCAGGATTGTAACATTAAGCCACGCGTCCTGCTCTGCACTCAGCACAGAGTCTGTTTTTCCCTCTCCCTCTGCTCTCCCCCACCCCCACTTGTATACTCTCTATCTCTAAAATAAGTAAATAAAATATTTTTTTCATGATTAACAAATTTTATTTTATTTTATTTTATTTTTAATTTTATTATGTTATGTTAGTCACCATACATTACATCATTAGTTTTTGATGTAGTGATCCATGATCCATTGTTTTCGTATAACACCCAGTGCTCCATGCAGTATGTGCCCTCCTTCCTACCCATCACCGGGCTAACCCATCCCCCCTCCCCCCTCCCCTCTAAAACCCTGTTTGTTTCTCAGGTCCATAGTCTCTCATGGTTCATCTCTCCCTCCCAATTCCCCCCCCCCATTTTTCCCTTCCTTCTCCTAATGTCCTCCATGTTATTCCTTATGTTCCACAAATAAGTGAAACCATATGATAATTGACTTTCTCTGCTTGACTTATTTCACTTAGCATAATTTCCTCCAGTCCCATCCATGTTGATGTAAAAGTTGGGTATTCATCTTTTCTGATGGCTGAGTGATATTCCATTGTATATATGGACCACATCGTCTTTATCCATTCATCTGTTGAAGGGCATCTCGGCTCTTTCCACAGTTTGGCTATTGTGGACATTGCTGCTATGAACATTGGGGTGCATATGGCCCTTCTTTTCACTACATCTGTGTCTTTGGGGTAAATACCCAGTAGTGCAATTGCTGGTTCATAGGGTAGCTCTATTTTTAAATTTTTGAGGAACCTCCACAGTGTTTTCCAAAGTGGCTGTACCAACTTGCATTCCCACCAACAGTGTAAGAGGGTTCCCCTTTCTCCACAACCTCTCCAACATTTATTGTTTCTTTCCCTGTCCATTTTTGCCATTCTAACTGGTGCAAGGTGGTATCTCAGTGTGGTTTTGATTTGGATTTCCCTGACAGCTAATGATGATGAACATTTTTTCATGTGTCTGTTAGCCATTTGTATGTCTTCTTCAGCGAAGTGTCTTGTCATGTCTTCTGCCCATTTTTTGACTTGATTATTTGTTTTTGGGATGTTGAGTTTGAGAAGTTCTTTATAGATCTTGGATACCAGCCCTTTATCTAGTGTCATTTGCAAATATCTTCTCCCATTCTGTGGGTTGCCTCTTTGTTTAGTTGACTTTCCTTTGCTCTGCAGAAGCTTTTTATCTTGATGAAGTCCCAAAAGTTCATTTTTGCTTTTGTTTCACTAGCTTTTGGAGATGTATCTTGAAAGAAGTTGCTGTGGGTGATGTCAAAGAGGTTACTGCCTATGTTCTCCTCTAGGATTTTGATGGATTCCTGTCTCACATTGAGGTCTTTCATCCACTTTGAGTTTATCTTTGTGAATGGTGTTAGAGAATGGTCGAGTTTCATTCTTCTGCTTGTGGCTGTCCAATTTTCCCAGCACCATTTTTTGAAGAGACTGTCTTTTTTCCATTGCATGTTTTTTCCTGCTTTGTCAAAGATTATTTGACCATAGAGTTGAGGGTCCATATCTGGGTTCTCTATTCTGTTCCATTGGTCTGTATGTCTGTTTTTGTGCCAGTACCATGCTGTTTTGGTGATCACTGCTTTGTAATATAGCTTGAAATCAGGCAACATGATGCGCCCAGCTTTGTTTTTCTTTTTCAACATCTCATTGGCGATTCGGGGTCTTTTCTGATTCCATACAAATTTTAGGATTGTTTGTTCCAGCACTTTGAAAAATGTCATTGGAATTTTGATGGGGATGGCACTGAAGGTATAGATTGCTCTGGGTAGCATAGACATTTTAACAATGTTTATTCTTCCGATCCATGAGCATGGAATATTTTTCCATCTTTTTGTGTCTTCTTCAATTTCTTTCATGAGTGTTTTGTAGTTCCTCGAGTATAGATCCTTTACCTCTTTGGTTAGGTTTATTCCGAGGTATCTTACGGTTTTTGGTGCTATTGTAAATGGAATCGTTTCTTTACTTTCTCTTTCTACAGTTGCGTTGTTAGTGTATAAGAAAGCAACTGATTTCTGTGCATTGATTTTGTATCCTGCCACATTACTGAATTGCTGGATGAGTTCCAGTAATTTGGGGGTGGAGTCTTTTGGGTTTTCCACATAAAGTATCCTGTCATCTGCGAAAAGAGAGAGTTTGACTTCTTCTTTGCCAATTTGAATACCTTTAATTTCTTTTTGTTGTCTGATTGCTGTTGCTAGGACTTCTAGTACTATGTTGAACAACAGTGGTGAGAGTGGGCACCCTTGACGTGTTCCTGATCTTAAGCTCTCAGCTTTTCCCCGTTGAGGATGATATTCGCTGTGGGTTTTTCACAGATGGATTTTATGAGCTTGAGGAATGTTCCCTCTATCCCTATACTCGGGAGAGTTTTAATCACGAAAGGATGCTGTATTTTGTCAAATGCTTTTTCTCCATCAATTGAGAGGACCATATGGTTCTTCTCCCTCCTCTTATTAATGTGTTCTATCACATTGATTGATTTGTGAATGTTGAACCACGCTTGCATCCTGGGGATAAATCCCACTTGGTCGTGGGGATGATCCTTTTAATGTATTGTTGGATCCTATTAGCTAGGATTTTGTTGAGGATTTTGGAATCCATATTCATCAGGGATATCGGTCTGAAATTCTCCTTTTTGATGGGGTCTTTGCCTGGTTTGGGGATTAAGGTAATGCTGGCCTCATAGAATGAGTTTGGAAGTTTTCCTTCTGTTTCTATTTTTTGAAACAGCTTCAGTAGAATAGGTATTATTTCTTCTTTGAATGTTTGGTGGAATTCCCCAGGGACTCCCACAGGCCCTGGACTCTTGTTTTTTGGGAGGTTTTTGATCACTGCTTCAATCTCGTTACTGGTTATTGGCCTCTTCAGGTTGTCAATTTCTTCCTGTTTCAGTCTTGGCAGCTTATAGGTTTCCAGGAAGGCCTCCATTTCATCCAGAATGCTCAGTTTATTGGCATATAGTTGTTGATAATATTTTCTAATTGTTTCTATTTCCTTGGTGTTAGTCGTGATCTCTCCCCTTTCATTCATAATTTTATTAATTTGGGTCCTTTCTCTCTTCTTTTGGATAAGTCTGGCCAGTGGTTTATCAATCTTATTAATTCTTTCAAAGAACCAACTTCTAGTTTCTTTGATCTGATCTACTGTGTTTCTGGTTTCTAGTTCATTGATTTCTGCTCTAATTTTAATTATTTCTCTTCTTTTTTTTTTTTTTAAAGATTTTATTTATTTATTTATTTGAGACAGAGAGAATGAGAGAGAGAGCACATGAGGGGGGTAGGGTCAGAGGCAGAAGCAGGCTCCCCGCCGAGCAGGGAGCCCAATGCAGGACTCGATCCAGGGACTCCAGGATCATGACCCGAGCCGAAGGCAGTCGCTTAACCAACGGAGCCACCCAGGCGCCCCTGTTTCTCTTCTAATGTGTGGCTTAGGCGTCGTTTGTTGCTTTTTCTCTAGTTCTTTAAGGTGTAGAGTTAGTTGGTGAATTCGGGATTTTTCTATTTTTTTGAGTGAGGCTTGGGTGGCTATGTATTTCCCCCTTAGGACCGCCTTTGCAGTATCCCATAGGTTTTAGACCGATGGGTTTTCGTTCTCATTGATTTCCATGAATTGTTTAAGTTCTTCTTTGATTTCTTGGTTGACCCAAACATTCTTGAGCAGAGTGGTCTTTAGCTTCCACGTGTTTGAATTTCTTCCAAATTTTTTCTTGTGATTGAGTTCCAGTTTTAGAGCATTATGGTCTGAGAATATGCAGGGAATAATCTCCATCTTTTGGTATCGGTTGAGACCTGATTTGTGACCCAGTATGTGGTCTATTCTGGAGAAAGTTCCATGTGCTCTCGAGAAGAATGAGTATTCTGTTGTTTTAGGATGGAACGTTCTGTAAGTATCTATGAGGTCCCTCTGGTCCAATGTATCATTCAAAGCTCTTGTTTCCTTGTTGATTTTCTGCTTAGATGATCTGTCCATTGCTGAGAGTGGAGTATTGAGGTCTCCTACAATTAACGTATTGTTTTCAATATGAGTCTTTATTTTGGTTAACAGTTGGCTTATGTAGATGGCTGCTCCCATGTTGGGGGCATAGATATTTACAATTGTTAGATCTTCTTGTTGGATAGACCCTTTAAGAATGATATAGTGTCCTTCTGTGTCTCTTATTACAGACTTTAGTTTAAAATCTAATTTGTCAGGGCGCCTGGGTGGCTCAGTCGTTAAGCGTCTGCCTTCGGCTCAGGTCATGATTCCAGGGTCCTGGGATCAAGCCCCACATCGGGCTCTCTGCTCCGCGGGAAGCCTGCTTCTCCCTCTCCCACTCCCCCTGCTTGTGTTGCTTCTCTCACTGAGGGTCTCTCTCTGTCAAATAAATAAATAAAATCTTTAAAAAAAAAATCTAATTTGTCTGATATAAGCATTGCTACCCCAGCTTTCTTTTGAGGTCCGCTGGTGTGGAAGATAGATCTGCATCCCTTCACTTTCAGTCTGGATGTATCTTTAGGTTCAAAATGAGTCTCTTGTAGACAGCATATGGATGGGTCCTGTCTTTTTATCCAATCTGCAACCCTGTGCCGTTTTATGGGAGCATTTAGGCCATTCACGTTGAGAGTGATTATTGAAAGATATGAATTAATTGTCATCATGTTGCCTGTGAAGACGTTGTTTTTATATATTGTCCCTGTAAATTTCTGTCGTATATCACTTTTGGGGTCTTTCTCCTTTTATAGAACCCCCCTTAATATTTCTTGCAGGGCCGGCTTAGTGGTCACATATTCTTTCAACTTCTGCCGGTCGTGGAAGCTCTACATCTCTCCATCCATTCTAAATGAAAGCCTTGCCGGATAAAGTATTTTGGCTGCATGTTCTTCTCATTTAGTACCCTGAATATGTCTTGCCAGGCCTTTCTGGCTTGCCAGGTCTCTGTGGATTGGTCTGATGTTATTCTGATGTTCCTCCCTCTGTACGTAAGGAATCTCTTCCCCCTAACTGCCCTTAAGATGGTTCCCTTGGTTCTAAGATTTGCAAGTTTTACTATTACATGCCGGGGTGTTGGCCTGTTTTCCTTGATCTTAGGAGGGGTCCTCTCTGCCTCTAGGACTCGATGTTTGTTTCATTCCTCAGATTAGGGAAGTTCTCAGCTACAATTTGCTAAGATATATCTTCTAGTCCTCTCTCTCTCTCTCTCTCTCCACTCCCTCCGGGATTCCAATGATTTTGACATTGGAACGCCTCATGGTGTCACTTATTTCTCTGATTCTATTTTCATGGATTCTGAGTTGTTTTTCCCTGGCCTCCTCTTTTCCCTTTTTATCTATTATACTGTCTTCCAGATCGCATATTCTCTCTTCTGTCTCAGTTACCCTAGCTGTTAGATTATCTAGATTGGATTGGATCTCATTGATAGCATTTTTAAGTTCTGCCAATTCCCCTTTTATTTCTGCCCTTAGAGACTCTATGTTGCCATTAATTGATTTCTCCATTCTACCCATTGTCTTCACAATTGCTAGCCTGAATTCCATCTCCGACATCTTGGTTATATCTGCATCCATTTGTAAATCTGCAGCATAAGTCATAATCTCTGAGTCCTTTCTGTTTTGGGGGCTCCTCCTCCTAGTCATTCTGTTGATGGGTGTTTGAGGGAATGTATAGAGTCGAAATTATTGACCAGAACCCAAGCAAGATGCACCTGTTTTCTTGGGACCTCAGGGTTGCTGGCCTCTTATTTTCCCAGCCTGTCTTCTGAGGGTGGGGCCTGCCACGCTGTTAGTCAGGCAACCCTGTTTGGGCGGAGTTGCCCTGCCCCCCTGTGGCGGGGGATGGGCTCAGCGGGAATCAGTTTGGGGGGCTATTGTTCTTTGGCATCTTTCCCTGGCGGCTTCCAGCTTCTCTTCTGCGAGTCAGAGCAGAAGAGACCGTTTCCAACCCTCTGCCTCAGAGCAGAGAGACCTCAGTCTGTTTTTCAATGAGCTCTCCAGGCCACACTGTCTCCGTTTCTGTCCCTGCTGCTATAAACTGCAGCGTCCTGGGTTGTGCACCCCTCCGCAGCGCCCCCAGTCCTGCCTCCAGGTCGGGGCACGTCTCTGCCCTTTGTGCTTCTAAAACCGCCAGTCGCTCCCAGTTCGTGGGCGCGCACGCGCGACTTCTCCGCTCGGGGTTCCCACCCCCCGGCGTTGCAGTTCACTGGCACGACCCCAGCGCACCGGGTTTCCATCTGGGAGGCTGCAGTTCGCGTGCGCGCGACCGTCGCTCGGGGTTTCTGTCCAGGGGGCTGCGGTTCGGGTGCGCGCGACCCCGCTGGTCTGGTTTTCCACCCCAGGGGCTGCCCTAAAGTCCTTTCCCTGCTGATACCGGTCCGCGAGTCTGTGCCCTGTCCCCAGTGCAGGAGGCTGTCGCTCACCGGCGGTGTAGGATCCCCACAGCCAGGCACCCTCCCGCTGCCGTTTTTCCTCCGATATCTGTCCGCGGAATCACGGCTCCCCGCTTCGTACCTCGAAACCAACCACCTGCGATATTCTGTTTGTAGAGATCCAGATCTTCTTACATCTCAGGCTGGTTTTGTGGGTGCTCAGCGTGGTCTGGTAGATATCCAGCTCAGTTCCGGGGACCAGTTGAAATAGGGTCCCCTACTCCTCCGCCATCTTTCCCCACTCCAAGTAAATAAAATATTAAAAAAAAAAGACTTCATGGCCTTAATATGTTTTTCAGTAACATTTCCCTTTGTTACTAACATGTTTTCCTTTTATTTTTCATGTTTTATTTATATAGTTATTTGGTTAAAAAGAAATCCATTTTTACTGAATATTTCAAGTGATACGCAATTCTCAGTCCTAGTTATATTTCAGAATTTAAAACTAGACCTTAATCTAAGCAAGTATTTGTAGAGTTATACGCAAGTATATAAAATATAAAGGTATATATTTTTTATCAGTATCATTCAAAGTATTATCACTTCCTTTTATCCTATTATTTCCTCTTAGTGGCTCTATGTATGTGTTTAATATATTCAGCTCATTTGTGTTTATGTTTTGAAACATTCTTTCTTAAACTTATGCCTGTGCTTCAATATATATTACAAAAGTCATATTTTATTTAACTCACTTTTGTAACTGTATTTTGCAGATAGTTAATAGATTTATCAACTCAGTAAAATTATATATTTTTTTTCTCTTAGCCTAGGATTTATGATCTCTGTTTTTTGAATCATTGTTAGTCTTAGTTTGAAACTGTTTTTGTGTGTGTCAGGACATGAATTTCATGTTTTGCTGATATTTGTGAGATAACTTTCTGTACCTGTTGGCAAATTTATGACAACTATTTTACACTTAAATCTACTTGTTTCTTATCAGTTAAGATATTAGTTGACTAGGGATTTTTCTAAAGCATATCACTAAGGTCACATTTATTTTAATATTATCTCACCAAATTTTTCTTTGCTACAAAAGTAAAAGCTAACAAAGTATGCTAAATCAAATACTCCTTACTTTTCTTGGGATAGCTATTTTCACCTATTGAATATATTTGATTATTATGTTAGACTAAAATAGAAAGACCTTAAACTAAAAGAATGCTTACTGAGGAGGATATTAAAAGTCCAGAAGAACATGGCTTTTTTTTTACTTTAACTTTCTTCATCTGTTTATTTGTACTTTTCTCTAAAATTCTAGAACAGCATTTGAGGAACAACAACAGAATATTCTGTGTTCATGTTTAAATATTGGCTGAGTTTAAAGTTGATATCTTCATTTTCAATTTTTGTACCTTTTTATTTGTTTGCTCTGTATGTTTTTTAACTGTTAAATAATAGTCCATATAGAAAATTAGCAGTTTACTATGACTTTTTCAGATTAACCTCATTTATATTTTCTTCACTTACAACAACTTTATTTTTATCAGGTTTTTATTTTTTTGGTGGTTCTGTATTATAAATTGTCAATTTTAGCATAAGGTTTTTTGAGAATTTATTCTCTTTCTATAAAAAGGTAAACATTTCAGAATGTTCTTTATATAGGATGGATATTGCATAATATGAAATTTTCAAACAATCTTGTAGTATTTGTTCATTTTAGCCAATTTTTTCCTTTATCAAAAAATTTTACCATTTTATTGTCTAAAATCAGAATTACTTCAATGCTTATGTCATTGTTATGCTTTATATTATAAATTGAAGTTAATCAGGTAAAAAGTTTGTAGTAGTATTAATGATTAATCTTGTCTTTTGTCAGTGTGACTATTTGTCTTAATATTCAGTGTTTTAAACTTTAACATTATGAGTTAATCTCAGAATGTTTGCTTATACGCATTTTTCTGCACACTGACAGGATGTTTTCTAATTTCTATGAATTATAAAATTAAAATTACAATAATTTTCTTTTACAGGGGTCATAGTATATATGCTGATGTTATTTCTGAGTAGGCATGTCATTAATATTCATATTTTCCTAATTGTTGATCTTTTTGTCCTTCTTAATTCACATGTTCCTCCTTAAAATTGTACATAGTTAAATAAACAGTAGAATAGTTAAATAAACAGTAGAAATATCCAATATACAAAAAATAAACACTAAGAATTCAGCAATTCTTAACTTCGGAACACAGGGGTGGCACTCACTATAGCTTAGTTAAGGTTATTGTTATTCTTTTCTCTTAGTATTCCTGTTTTGCATCATAATACTCTGCCATACGTATTTTAAAGCTTTCTTTAAAACTTTCCAACCTAAAATGTGGTTAAATAGCATCTTTTTTGCATTTAGGGGAAAAAAAATGATTGCTTCTTCCAAACATACTGAGGCATTAGTTGTTAACATTTCTGCCATTTGGTTTGTTGCTCTATGTCGGAAAAGTGTTTTTCTAGTGTATTGATTTGTTAGAATAGAAGATATTTTTCCTTTCAGACTGCTTGCTCATAGTGTCGTGTACAATAAATCTATTCTTTCTATAGTGTAATTTACCACCTTTTATTTTTTCACTTAGGATTTTCTGCCGTTTCTTGGCAAAAATGGCAACTAATGGTGCTGTTCTGAAGAGACTGGAACAGAAGGGTGCAGAAGCAGATCAAATTATTGACTATTTAAAGCAGCAAGTTGCTCTTCTTAAGGAGAAAGCAAGTAAGAGATTTTGCATTTTTGGAGGAGATACTTAAAATGAATTCCTATATGGACAAGAGCACAAAAACTGTGTTTACCCCATAAATATACTTCATCATCTTGATGGTAACTTTTAGATGCCTTTACTATTTTAATTTTGAGTGAAATAATATTCTGGAATTGAGATAAATTAGAATTGGTATATAGTGAATGTAATGTAGAGAAAACAATGTATTATTTTAAGAGGGCTAAAGGAAAGTTAACATTTAAAATAAGTTCATATAGAATTAAAGATTAAACTGAAGAAAATTGGGTAAAATCAAATATGAACTCAAATTTATCTCCTCTAAGAATATATACTTATATTACCCTCTACTTAAAGCATTTTCTGAAATGATTTTTACATTTTTTCCAATACGTCTTTAAGTTTTACCTAGGAATTGCTATGATATATACAAAAATATCAAATCTGAATTTCTCCTTTTAGGATTTAGGTTGATTTTTGTTTAAATATATTTTTTATTTCTCAATAACCAATGTTAATGATATGATGAAAATCCCCAAGTCTTTTAGAATAACTAATAGAAATAAATGCTTTTCTTTGCTGCATAAGATTGTGAATGGTTACAGAATCATACAGTTACTCTTCAGAATATTTTTTCTTTATTAATTCTTTTTTCTTATTTTTAAAATACTGTTTTAATTATTCCTTTTTTATGTTTTGTAAACATTTTTTCTTTAAATTCTTAAAGGATTTCTTGTTATTTTTCTTAAAATTTTTAATTTTTTTTCCATTAGTAAGATAAAGATTAGAGATGATCAGTGCTTCTGTGTGAATTTTTTCTCATATGGGTTGCTATTAGCTTGACTAGCATTTCAGTTTTGCTAATCAAAAAAAAAAAAAAAGAAAAAGGAACCCTTCTACACTTACTGCATATTTATTCTTCACCTTTATTATTTTTTGGTAGCCTATCCTGGGTGGTTCTCAGTCCCATTATTCCTATGTTACAGTAAATATTTTGTAAAATCTTTTAATACCCTGTAAAGAAAATATTTCTTAGATAAAATAACCTGCCTATATACATAATTTCAAAACATATGTTAACCGTGTATGTAAGGTAGAGGAAAATTAAGAAGAATGTAATATATAAATTGTAGTAATACTGAAAATGTGTATTTTAGTGAGTAAATACTTAGGCAGGACTGTCCTACCAGACATAGTAGAGAGTCCTATGCTGTATGGTTCCCATACATGGAATCACCAAGAATGCAGTAGATATAATGCTAATTGGTATGAGTTTGTATTTAGTTTGCCTTTATGTAGGCAACTCTGATACCAAAAACAGCTTTCAGGTATGTTTTTTGTTTATTCAGAATGATGAATAATTCTTTAAGGAAAGCTGTGAACAAAACAAAGTACAATTTACTCTCAATTTATAAGATACTTGATTTATATAGAAAATTCAGGGTGTAATGAAAATGTTTAAGAATATTTTGTGTTTATACATAAAAAAGAGTGTCAAGGCTCAAATAATTAACAGGATTTTCACCTATACAAATGTACAGTGGGTTACTAGAAAATTCTGCAGAATGTGAGACAGCTCTTCATTTTACAAGTATATCTAGCATATTTCAGGACATCTGACATTCCTGACTCCTGCCCAGTAAATGCCCAGAATGACTCCTATTATTTGTGACAACCAAAAATAACTCCCACAGATTTTAAAAATCCTACCTAGGAAGCAGTACCAACCCCACTGAGAATCACTGTTTTTCTTTTATTCTTTTGTATACCCTATTGCTCACCTTTAACACACATATCTTGAGGAAATCTTTGAAGCGGTTTCACTCCTTGAATGTTTGGCTAGCTCAGTGTCTGAAACATTAGGAGTAAAAGATTATTCAGGTACTTTTACAAGGTAATGATTAAAAAGAAAGAAATGAGAAGTTTTTTTGTGGTTTGCTATCATTAGATCTCTGGCTTTAAAAAAATAATATGTCTAATACTTGCCTCATTTTGACAGTTTATCTATGGTTGACACTTTGAGTCCAGTTCTTAAGTTGTCTTTAGCATCTTTATGGAAGCTAGGAAATGCTTCATAAACAAATTTTTTCTGTTCTGTTATTATTTCACAGGTTTTCTTCCTTTTTCTCTATGTTAATTATCATTTTATTCTAATAAATATTAATGTTTGCCAATTCCTGACATAAAGGAATTGGCAAACATTTAGTTATTGGTATTATCCTAGTTAAAGGATACTTTATACTGCTGTGCTCTTATCGGGTAGTGTTCATAAGAAACCTCTTAGAAAGCATGGCTATATCTTACCTGGATTTTCTTAATCCTAGTTTTGCAGGCAACTTTGAGAGAAGAGAAGAAACTTCGAGTTGAAAATGCTAAATTAAAGAAAGAAATTGAAGAATTGAAACAAGAGCTAATTCAGGCAGAAATTCAAAATGGAGGTAATTATATAAATGATAGGTTGTTTTGATTTATAATAATAATTATATCATTAATTGTTAAATTAGGTATTATACTTGATTTCTCATTTTATCCCCACAGTAGCCCTTCTCATGCAATCTACCTCCTCTACAGAAGAGAAAATGGAGACTTAGAAAAGGCAAATGATCTTGCCTGAGCTCATGCAAAAAGTGCAGACCCAGGGTGCAAACGCCTGTGCTTATAGTGATGTTGAGCATGTTTTCATGTATTTGTTGGCCATCTGTATGTCTTTGGAAAAATGTCTATTCAGGTCCTGTGCCCGATTTCACTGGATGATGATGATGATGATGGTGATTTTTGGTGTTGAATTGTAAAAGTTCTGTATATATTTTGGGTATTGAGCCCTTAAGAGATAGATCATTTGCAAATACCTTCTCTCATTCAGTTGGTTGCCTTTTTATTTTGTCGATGGTTTCCTTTGCTGTACAAAAGCTTTTTATTCTGGTGTAGTCCTATCAGTTTAGTTTTGTTTTTGTTTCCCTTTCCTCAAGAGATATACTTAGAAAAATGTTGCTGTAGCCAATGTCAAATTACTGCCTATGTTTTCTTCTAGGAATTTTATGGTTTCAGGTCTCACATTTAGGTCTTTAATCCATTTTGAGTTTATTTTTGTGTATTATGTAAGGAAGTGGTCCAGTTTCATTCTTTTGCATGTAGCTATCCAGTTTTCCCAACACCATTTGTTGAAGACTTTTTTCTATAGTATATTCTTACCTCATCAGGGAAATCCTATTGTATGCCTGAAACTAATATAGCTATATGTTAACTATACTTAAATTTAAAAAAAAATCTGCTTTTAATCTCTGTGCTACATATTTCAACTTGATCATCACTGTTCCCTATTAGTTATTGAAAATAACCTGTAATAATATTTAGCTGACATTTATTATGTTTTACTATATGCCAGGCACTGTGTGCCAAGTGCTTCACGTACATTATGTGTTTTATCCTTAAAATTTTGTGTACACAAATGTCCTTGTTTTATACATGAGGAAATTGAAGCCTACAGGTATAATTTGCCTGAAATCATAATTTTAAGTTAATCAACTCAGCAGGTAATTATCATTTCAATTATTATGTTGTAAATAAAATTTAAAATTTTATTGAATTATTTTAAAGGTGACTAGATAAACCTACATCATTATAAAACATTGATTATAATAGCTCTATTACAATTTCAAAGTACCATACAGAAAGGCATTTGGTTGTATTATACAAAATCCTTCCTAGGTGAGTTAAGGAGGCCCAAGTATAAAGTCTCTCTTACTACTTCCTTTAGAATTATCCTGTCAGTGAGTAAATTATTTTGAATGCTATAATATGAGCTCCACCCTTAGTGAGCTAAACAAAAGTAAGGAAAACTCAATATTATGTGTGCTTACAATTATCAACTAAAGAGAACATTGTTTATCAGTCTGATCTTTTCCAAGACAAGGAGATTTAGAATACAGGTACAGATTTAAATAAATAGTTAAAATATTAGCAATATAAAACTGCTTTCCATTTTACCAGTTCTAAAAGATTACCCTGGAACATTTTAAACTTTGATCTTATTAATGAAATGCTAAAGCACATCAACAGTTTGAATTAATGTATTGCATCCCGTCGAATGGTGAAACATTACATAAGGGTAGATGGAGTGTCACATTACTAGAAGCAAGAGCCTCTAGGGAACTTAAAAATACCTCAGAAAAGTGATCTGAATATTGGCCAGAATTTAAGCCACATCAGAATCCCTCATAAGATTATGTTTTTCCATATTCACTAGGCTATGAGAGTGTTTTTAACATTGCTGAAGGAATTTTCTTCTTAAAAAGTTGTTTTTTGAAATAGAATTATGGACACGTCTCCCCATTAATTCTGATATTGCAATGACTATTATTAAAACACTTTCCCAGTTGATTGTTCATAATATAAAAGAAAACCTGAGTGAAAAACATGCCATCTTGTCAAACCATGAGAGGATAGTCTCCTGAGACAGACTGCTTGAGTATAAATTCTTATTTTCCTACTCACTGTGTGTGATGGGCCAGTTTTTGACTTCTGTATGGCTCATGTTGATCATCTGTAAATGGGTATGTGAATAGAACTTACTGTTTTTAGGGTATTTATGAGAATTACAAAAGTTAATTCATGTAAAGCATTTCGAAAAGTGGGACATAGTCCATAATAAATACTAGTTATTATTGTGTCCATAATTTTCTCAGTTATTAGTGATTAAATGAGAATCATTTATTTAACTTTTATCATGGTTAAAATGTACTTAATTTCTTGGCAGCCTTTTTATAATCTCAGATAGTAGAGACTTGATAATCATATACAGTGAATTTTTCTTTTAAAAAGAGCTCATAATGACTTTATTTTATTTTTTGTATCAGTGAAACAAATACCATTTCCATCTGGTACTCTGCTGCAAGCTAATTCCACAGTTTCTGAAAATGTGATACAGTCTAGACCAATAACAACTATAACTTCTGATGCCAAAGAACAGATAGGAGGAGCAGAAGAAAAGAAGATGAAAGAGAAAATTGAAGTGAAAGGTATTTTTAACCTTTAAGGTTATTTGGTTCTTGACTGGTTTATCAGATGTCAACATTTTTTATAATAATAGTTGTGTCAAAAAGAAAATTGAAACCTTTATGAACTAGAATAAACAGTATGATATTGGAACATAGAAACTGGACCTATAGGATGTGTGAAGATTGACCAGGTCAATAGGGTAAGAATGTGGCATTTGAGGTAAAGTATGTTTTAACATAACTAAAAACATAGAAAGTAGAGATTAAGCGTGGGGGCCCATATGTAGTTTGGTATGACTAAACTTTAGTGTATATTCAATTTCAGAGAGGTCACAGGTAGAAAGTTAGCTTGGGACTAATTGTGATGATAGGAAAGGGATATTCTAGTCAAAGGATAATGTCTGAACTAAGGCATGGGGTATAAAAGTTTTAGGAACCCATAAAAACTGGAGTAGAAAGTGTATCACCATCCACTTAGACAGCCCGACTAGAAATCTTATAGTTAACCTCACCCTGTTGTCCTCCCTCAATTTGCTTACCTAACTGACCACCAAAACATAATTCCTATCACCAAAACGTATCTAGAACCCAGCTCCGTGGCTCCAGTTTGTTTGGTGCTACCTTTGTTCAAGTTCTCATGATCTGTCATTTGAATTAATGTTGAAGTCTCGTCTTTTCTAATTTATCCTTACCTTGCTGCTGAAGCTATTCTAACCATAAATCTGACTCCTTTTTTACCTAGTCTCCTTTACTCCTTTATAGACATCATTTTTCCAAGTATGTCTAAAAAAAGTGCTTTTATAATTCATTATACACACCTCTCATAACACTTATACTCACTTAAGAGTTTTTGGAAAATATAAAATGCATGAGGAATTTGTGAATTAACCTAAGCCAGTTTAGCATCTAACACTTGCCAGTTCCTTTTAGTAAATACCGGTAACTTTTCTTGGAAGTAGTTGGGGTTGTTCATCTTCTACATAACTTCACCACTAGGTGGTATGGTTACAATGAAAGCAAGTCAAACTAATTCTTTCACTTTATAAATTTATTAAGAAGTAGGCACAAAACAATCAGACAGCCTGTTCTAAGTAGGATGAAGTTCATACCCAAAGGAAGTTACATTGCATTTGTGACTACGGGATTAGTCAGTCTTCTAGTCAAATGAGATAGCGGAGTCTTCCTTTGTGGGAGGAAGAGGCACACCAGACCAAATGGAGCTCTATGTCTAGAATGCCTCTGTCCAGTGGTACTTCTCTGTGATAATGGAAATGCTGTATAACTGCAGTATCCAACATAGTAACTTGTAGTCACGCATTGCTACTGAACATTTTAAATGTATCTAGTATAACTAAGGAGCTGAATTTTTTATTATTTTAAATTTAAATGTAAATAGCTGTGTGTGGTTGGCAGCTACCATATTGGACAGTGCTGGAATACAGGGCTGTTCCACTGGCCTTTGGCTGCTAGAATTGCCAGATTCCAAAATTCTGTTCATGCAGAGGCTGCGGTTACCATACAGGCTTTCTAGACTGCCACATGTGAGCATCACTCATTTTTTAATGAAACATTCTTAAAGTCTTTTATGATGACTAAGTTCTTGGTAGAGATTTGGATATTTGCAGTCACCTCTGAAATGTGGATTCCTGATAAAAAGTATTTCAAATACCTAGGAAGTAGATTAAAGTTAAAAATACAGGTTGATATATAGACGTAATGTTATACTGCATTATATCAAATACATAGGTTATCACTCAAAGGTAACTGCTATTAAGATTTTTGGTGTATTTTCTTCTAGTAATTTTGTATATTTATTCCTATATCATTTGGGTTTTACCGTTAAAAAAAGTCTTTGCTAATATTTTACATGGAAAGTGGAATTTTTAAAAATTTGTTAATTAGATTAAAAATTGCCCATTATTTTGAGCTAGCTCTACCTCTTCTTTTGTAAACTGTTTTTGTATAAATTGTGAATGTCCTTACACAAAATCATTCTTTCCCACTCCAGGCAGAATTCATCTCTGTGTTTCTATGTTTCTTTGTGTATGTAATGTTTGTCACATATTCATTATGTATATCTGTCTTCCTTAAAAGAGATTTTCAGTGCCTTAGATCTCATTAAATATTTGTTCAAAGATTAAATAAAGGTAAGGCATAGTTGAAAAGGAGTGCTTCTAAGTCACAACTGCGTGCTTATCTCTACACTGCAGAGTCAGGTAAATAAGTTTTTATTTTGTTTTACATTTTTTTTCTGCTAGAGAAGCTTAATGTAAACTTAAGGACTATGAACTCTTTACAGGTTGCATTTCCACTCAGTGACCAAAGTAATCAAATGCTATAAGAGTTAGATTATCGACATATAAATAAGAGGAGGATTTTTAAAACATAATCAGAATAGGGACATAATCAGAGCCTGGGTGGCTCTTTTGCTCAGATATTTGCTGTGGATAAACCTATAGCCCTAATAAGTCTGAGAAATACAAGAAGTAGAGAAATTTGTTGTATACTTATTGGTGTGTTTAACTGAAGAGAGAAACATTTTATCAGTGAAATTATATTTGATTGTAGTTCATTCTCTTAGCTGGTACTGATTGTGGTGTTCTTCCTAAATAAAGTATTTTTCCCTTTCTAAAGAGTCACAGTAAAAATTTTAAAGGATTTTCTCCAGCTCTGTTTCGGGGAAAGGCAGACTTTCTCAATAAAGGTCCTTTTAGTAAATATCTTAAGTTTTGCAGACCATAAAGTCATTGTCACAACTACCCTGCCAGCATCCATAGACAATATGTAAATGAATGAACATAGTTTACCAACTTCTACTCTCTGTCTTTAGCTAGAGATTTAGACAGTTATTCAACTGAGAAACAGCCAAAATAGGGCTCAAGATACTATGACTTGAATAATTCTTTCTTTTGTTATTATTTAAGTGAAGGTAGGAGATAAACACTCTTTCTTTTAAAGCTCATCAGTATTGATGTTAGGGAGTTTTTTATAGTTTATCTTGTTTTTGTTTTACTTCTGATGTTTAACCATTCATAAATATTTTTTAGGAGAGAAAAAGGAGAAAAAACAGCAGTCAGTAGCAGGAAGCGCTGACTCTAAGCCAGTAGATGTTTCTCGTCTGGATCTTCGAGTTGGTTGTATCATCACTGCCAGAAAACACCCTGATGCAGATTCTTTATATGTGGAAGAAGTAGATGTTGGAGAAACAGCCCCAAGAACAGTTGTCAGTGGCCTGGTGAATCATGTTCCTCTTGAACAGGTAATCTGTACAGTTTAAATTACTTTGGCATAGATGTCACTTTTTCTTGATGTTTTTCCATATAATTTTGTATTAGGTGAGCCAGTATTGATTAGTTCATTTGATTAATTTTAATAAAATAAATTTCACCAAAAAAGTACACTAAAACTACCAAAACTTGCAGTAGCATTCTAAGTTAGGATCAAATTCATGAAGGTAGAAAGAAGAAAGATGCATTATTTTTTCTCAGTTTTTAAAATGTTTTTAGTTTGGTATTTTATGTGTAATACAGTATAAATATTTTTATCATCATTGTTATTGTCATGGAATTTTATTACTCCTTGATTTTTTTAAATCACTGTATATAAACCCAGAAAGCATCAATCTAAAAAGTAAGAACAAGTCTTCATCGTCTTTTTTTTTTTTTTCTCTTATAACTCAAGAAATATTTTCATACTTGAAGTAAAAGGAGGAGAGGGCATTATGGAGCTTAAACTTATAATTTTTAATGGGATTTATTTGTTAAAAACTAGATGTTTTGTATTTTGTTGTTACTTTGGTATTTAAAATATGTGTGTGTATGTGTGTATAGACAGACACACGTATGTATTTCCAATGACAGTGGAAAAAATTAGGCAGTAATGATTTTAATTTGGTCTTTCAAGACATCTACAGTAATTTGGAGTTATCTGTCTCTTTCTTCTGCTCCATGGTGCTTTGGAGATACTGCAAAGGCTGTAGATTTTAACATTAAAATAGTTCTGCTTCTGTGTTCATTGCTAACTCTGTTGCTTATTGGCTTTGTGAATGTGGATAAATCCCTACATACATTCATTCATTCATTCATACTTTCAGATGCAAGTATTTATTGGACACCTGCAGTATACCAGGCACTGTTCTAAACAAAGGATGTAGCAGGGAATTAAAATGATAGGTAGGTAGGTAGGTAGATAGATTTGTTTAGAAGAAAAAAAAAATCCTGCCTTTGTGAAGCTCACAATTCTATGGGGGAGTCAGAAGATCATGATATATAGTATATTAAATAGTGGTAAGTATTAAAAGAAAGAATTTAAGAGTTGTTGGAATTAGGATGATGTCGTTTTGTGTAAAGTGGTTAGGGAAGGCGTTATAAAGAAAATGACTTTAAGTAAAGCTCTCAGAAAATGAAGGAAAGTCCTATGTCCCTGGTAGAAGAGTATTTCAGGCAGTTCTAAGTTGGATATATGCCTGGCATGTTTAAAGAACAGCAGGAAAAGCAGTGTCATTATAGCAGAGTAAATAAGGGGGAATGTCATGCAATATGAAATCAGAAATAAGGATGCCAAATGACATAGGATCTTATAGATCACTGTGAAGACTAGCTTTTATTCTGAGTGAGATGAAAGCCATTGGAAAACTGTGGAGCTAAGGAGAAATGTAGTCTGCCTCATATATTGATAGGATCATCTGGCTGCTCTGTTGAGGGGAGAAAAATGGAAATAAGGAGATTAGTGAAGAAGTTTTTCTTATCTATAAAAAAAGATAGACTTGGTCCACGTGTGTGCTTTTTTTTTTTTTTCCTGTTTAACATGCATCTTGTGTAGGACCAGGACTTCTTCATAACTACTTATGAAGTTAGGTTCATAAGAAGCCCTGGAGAAAAGAACCAATTGATCTTGAGCCAACTCAAATTGGAAAAACTTCTCCTCCTTTGGGCTTCATCTTTTTTGTTCCCATGAGTTGCAGACAATATCTTCTCTTCCAAAAGCTGTCATTCATAGCCTTAAGCAAAGCTATTTATATACACATCTGTATCTAACCTATCAAGGCAGTAATATTAAACATTGTATAAAGTAGGAGCACCTTGTACTGTGTAGATTTGTGTATTTTTCCAAGGTAAAGGTCCATGGATATCATCTGTTGCCTTAACAATTGCATATAGCTAACCCTCTTGTTTTTTCTTAAACAAATTTGCTGTAACTGTTTTTTCCTAAAGTGGCAATTTAAATTATTTGTATGAAGATCTTATTCATGAAGATGTCCGAAAAGGGGGCCTCTTGAATCTGAGTCTTAGGCCTATTATTATTATTGTTATTATTTTAAATCATAGAATCAATAAATTTGCCATAACATTTGTTTATAAAACCATTTTTTATTTAGAATGTGCCTTTTCTCTTCTCCTGCAGTGATAGTTCTCTTTTATGCCATTTTATTTTAAGCCTATTGAAAGGATATAAACAGTTGTGTACCTGTTTTTGCTAATTGGGAAAAATAATTAAGACACTTCAACTTTTGAAGATTAAAGAAATCTTTATTCACTTCTATAACAAATTGTAGAAATAGCCCTAAATGTTAATTGCAGTGTACATGATGCTTGAGTAGTTAAATGATCAGCAGTATTTTTTTTTTGATACTTGTTATTGAAGTCTGTTTGACTTGCAATGTTATATTAATTTCAGGTGTACAATTGTTTCAGTGATGTAACATTTCTGTGCATTATTCAGTGCTCACCACAATAAGTGTAGTCATCATGCAAAATTACTAAAATATTGACTATATTCCCTATGCTGTACTCTTCATCTCCATGACTTATTTATTTTATAACTGAAAGCTTGCACCTCTTAATCCCCTTCATTTATTTTGCCCATCCTCCCATCCACTTCCCTTGTGACTACAAGTTTGTTCTCTGTATTTAAGAGTCTGTTGTTTATTTCTTTTGTGTTTTAGATCCTACATGTAAGTAAAATCGTAACAGGATTTCTTTCTCTGTTTGATATATTTCACTTAGCATAATACCGTCTAGGTCCATCCATGTTGTATCACATGGCAAGATTTCATTCTCTTTTGTGGCTAAGTAATATTTCATTATATCTATATTTACATTATGTACATTACACACACACACACACACACACACACCCCTTTATCCATTCATCTATCTGGACACTGGGATCGCTTCCATATTTTGGCTATTATAGATAATCCTGCAGCAAATACAGAGGTGCATATATCTTTTTGAATTAAGGTTTTCATTTTCTTTGGGTAAATACCCAGTGGTAGAATTATTGTATCATATGGTATTTCTATTTTCAGTTTTTTGAGGAACCTCCATACTGGTTTCCACAGTGGTTGCACTGGTTTATTTACATTTCCATCAACACTGCATGAGAGTTCTTTTTTCTCCACATGCTTGCCAACACTTATTTCTTGGCTTTTTGATAGTAGCAATTCTGCTTGGTGTGAGGTGATATCTCACTGTGGTTTTGAATTGTATTTCCCCAATGAATAGTGATGTGAGCATTTTTTCATGTATCTGTTGGCCATCTGTATGTCTTCTTTGGAAAAATATCTACTCAGGCCCTCTGCCCATTTTTAATTGGATTGTTTGTGGGGGTTTTTTTTGGTGTCAAATTGTGTAAGTTCTTTATATATTTTGGATATTAATCCCTTATGGGATATATCATTTGCAAATGTCTTCTCCCATTCGGTAGATTGCCTTTTTGTTTTGATGATGTTTCCTTTGATGTGCAAAAGCTTTTTATTTCGGTATAGTCCCAATAGTTTAATTTTGCTTTTGTTACCCTTGCCTCAGGAGACATTATCTAGAAAAATGTTTCTATGGCCTGTGTCAAAGAAATTACTGCTTTTATAGTTTCAGATCTTAGAGTTAGGTCTTTAATCCATTTGAGTTTACTTTTGTGTATGGTATAAGAAGGTGGTCCAGTTTCATTCTTTTGCATGTTCCCAGCACCAAATATTGAAAAAAAACCTCTTTTTTCCATTATATATTCTTGCCTCCTTTGTCATAGATTTTCTGGGCTGTCTATTCTATTCCATTGACCTATATGTCTGTTTTTGTATGAAGAAGACACTGTTTTGATTACTACAGCTTTGTAGTGTATCTTGAAATCTGGGATTATGATATCTACAGTTTTGTTCTTTTTCAAGATTGCTCTGGCTGAGGATATGCTTATGGCTAGAATGACTTTCTTTGATGCCTGTTCTTGATTGGGCAGGGTTTACTTCCAGTGCTGTTAAGGGGCTTGTGAGCTCAGTGGTGGGCCAGCACTCATCTTAGCTGTTTGCAGTTAGCCTCTGCAACAGGCATATGAAGGGCAAAGCTTGCTCCCCGCGCAGCCTACAAAGAGGCCTTCTTGCGGGAATTGTGGTTATGCTGGTGTGTAGGGTTATCTCCCCTTCTTTTCAGGGCACTAGTCACTTTGGAGTGGTCTAAGCCCTTGCCGGCCTGCTGTGTAGGATCTGCTTTGGAAGGGCATTTCCTGATGCAGGTAGATTGGGGTACTTGGCTGCAGGGAATGCTGGGCTGGGGGGCATGTGGTGTTGGTAAGTTAGATGAAGAGGGATAATACTGGCTCCTGCAAGCTTCAGACCATCTAGGGCACAGAGGGCAAGAAAAATGATGTCTTTCCCAGAGATATTTCCTATAGATCTCTGCCTCTCTAGCACATCCTAAGATTAGTCAATAAATCTCCTTCACATATACCTCAGGCACTTTCCAAACTGCTGCTTTTGCACTGTGTCTAGTGATGGCTCTTTTAGTGTGGAGACTCGATTTACTGTCACCCCCCTGGTTTTCCCAGTTAAGTCCTGCTGATTTTTAAAGCTTCTGGAGTTAAGTCCTGCTGATTTTCAAAGTCAGGTGTTATGAAGACTCATTTTCCCAGTTTGGGTCCATTTGACCCCCTCACTCCTCTGTGTTTGTGATAGCCCTCCTGTTTGTGGTTATTTGCCAGGGTCCCTGACTGTGTCCCCACTCTTTCTATCCTTTTCGATGTTGTCTTCTCTCTAGCTGTGGATGATCTATTCTGTCAGTCTTCAGGTTGATTTCAGTTGGTTGCAGTAGATGTAGTTATTTCATTGGTGTGTCCATGGGACTAGGTAAGCTCAGGATCCTCCTACTCCGTACCTTCCCAAGAGTGATAGAGTCCCAAGAGTAATTTTTAAACTAAGAAATATGCATAGTACTGGAAATGCAGGGAGAAAAAGGATTGTTCATTTATTTTAGTGCTAACACTAAGCTAAATGCTTTACATACATGTTACAATTTAATCCAAGAGTTGGCTTTTTAAATTTGGTATCATTTTCCTCATTTTGTGAAGAAAAACAATTCAACTTTATATAATCTCATTGCTAGTACATGGCAGCTAAATTCAAAACCAAATCTGTTTCAGTCTAAAATTTCTTTTACTGAAAAGTCTTGCCTCTGCTCCTTCAGCTATAATGTGCTGTCAGTTTGTGGAATTTTTTTTCATGTTTTTGTATAACTTCATAACAACAATAAAAGATTTTGGACACAGAGACAAAGATACGTCTACAAAAATAGAATATTTTATATTTAGCATATTAGATGTACCTTAATGTATTCTAGGTATGATAATCTAAATCTCTGTACATTTTTAATCACCAGTTTATGTTTCACACAGATGCAAAATCGGATGGTGATTTTACTTTGTAACCTGAAACCTGCAAAGATGAGGGGAGTAATATCTCAAGCAATGGTAATGTGTGCTAGTTCACCTGAGAAGGTTGAAATCTTGGCACCTCCTAATGGGTCTGTTCCCGGAGACAGAATTGTTTTTGATGCTTTTCCTGGTAAGTATTAGTCATTATTTAAAGCAGTTTGGGAACCATTGTTTTCTTCTAATGTTTAGTTTAGAATCAGTCTTGTGTATGACTCCAAGGCTTTACCTTAAGTGACCATTATTATTGAGATTTTATTATTGAGTTTCTTCAGATTGGTTCGAGATGGCACAGTAAACACAACCATCTAAACATCACCCTCCCCATGAATGCACACATTGCATAAAATACTAGAGTTTGCTCTAGGGAAAATGCTAATAATACTTACATAGCAGAAGAGTGTGATATGGATAGAGAACTAATTAATGTGCTGCAGAGTCTTTGAAGCTATAGATTATCTCAGACTGCAGCACAGAAAAACAAAAAGAAAAGTTCATACATGGGAAAGAAATGTATAATTCTCAAAGTCCATCTAATAATGTACTTGCATATGCTATTACCTGACTTTAGGATATAAAGGAAAAACTCTGAGTTAAAACTTTTATTTATTGTAATAATCTCAAAGGAAGTTGCTTTTCATTTTGCTTGTTTTCTCCAGTAAAATGCTTCTGAGACAGATGAAGCTTCATAATATACTTAAAAGTTTCTTCAAATAGGTCTTTGAAGCAAAAGAGAACTTGTCAGATACAGAATAACTATTTCCTTCATAAAAGGAAGTGGAAATAGTTAGAAATCAAAAGATTGCATTTACTTAAAGGATGTTCATTTGACTAGAATAATGGGGAAAGTAGAAATAAATTAGGCTAACAGGGAGAATCAGGTCTAAAAGTCAGAATTGATTTGGAGATATATTTACAGAAACAGCTGAGTTTTAATAGCATAGCAAGGCTGATGTGATTAGATGGGCCTGCTTTTTTAATCCTATGTTAACTGTATTATGTTTGATAAAATATTAGGATATGAAGGATTTTAACATTGGACTAAGATAGAAAATATGTATGAAAGCATGGGTTCATTTTCTTGAAATTCACATCCCCCCTCCTAATCAAAAGTAGACTAATGTAAAAAACACAGAAATTGTTGAGCAAGTATCTGTGGCTTTGAATGGATGTATATGTCTTGAACCTTGGTAGATTGGAAACCATAATGGTCTGTGCTCTAAGACTCTTTCTTGTTGAACGAGGTTTTGGGAAAATCCCATTTAGAATCATTTCTTAAAGCAGCATGATGGCTTTTGGTTCTAGGAGCAAATGATTACCACTCGGCTACCACAATATCAAAACACTTCCCCCAAACCTCACACTTGGGGGTAAATCATCATTTGTATACCTGACAAACCTGAAATTCTATTGAGAAGTCTTAACTCACTAAATTGGAATAGAATGACAATAAAAGTAAACTTTTAAGATTCAGCATGCATTTTTAAAAAAGGAAATTCTGTTTACCTTTCCAAGTTAACATTTGCCTTCCTTTCTAAAATTTAAACACTTAAGATTTAGTATGTTTTCTTTACGTTTTATTTTCTGATGTAAATTGTAGAGTTACATGCTTAGAACTGGAAGAAATCATATACTTTAACCCACTATTTTACAGATTTGGTTTGAGGCCCAACAAAACTTAGCTACTTGCTTAAGGTTATATAGAGTTTAGTGAAGGGATCAAACAATAAGTGTGCTGGAATTTCTAATACTATAGCACTTTTGTTTGTTGATTGCTGCTTGCTGTGAATTAATATGGATTATTTCATTAGTGAAGGCTTATAATTCATTCCTTTATCTCAAAGAATTAACAGGTAATATTTCAGCACTTGAATCAGGTTTACCTGAATGCTACTGTTGAGTAAATTGAAAGATTTTCTTTAGTTAGTCAATGACTCAGCATTAGAGATGCTAGTAGCCCCATATGAATTTCTTGTCTTCACTATATTCTTTAATCTGTCCGTTTAGCTATTTGTGTGTTTATATTTACATTGTTCCAAAGTCTGATATTTCCTGCAAATTCATAGTTTCCCTTGTGCCTCAGCACATGGATTTGTGGAGAAGGTAAGAAAAATAGTTGTAAAGTGAAAGAAGCAAAAACTTAACCTTTAAAATAGCCCGCGAGGTTATTTTCTTATCACTTGTAATAGCTTAACCAAGGTGAACAGCATCAAGTAATTGATAAATTTTAGGATGTGAGGTCTGTTAATGCTCATCTTGCTTATGCTTCCATATCAGTTGCTTCTGTAGCAGTAAACCTGAAAGGAGGTAACAGTTAATACTACACAACAGGCCATTACTTTCACTTTTTTTTTTTTCTTTTTCCAGTGAGAGCCATGGTTTATCAGTGCTTTATTTCTCAGCATCTGTTTTACATTTTAAAGCTTAAGGTGTCTGCTGGTACATTTTGATGTTCACTTGATGTGCTCAGTGTCTGGAAAATTACATTTCATGTTATGTAAAGTGTGGTATAGAAATTGCAGTTGGGGCTCAAACCTTTGAAGTGCTATTTGGCCTTGAAAAGGCTTTTACCCTAACAACTATTTATTCCAACTACAAATTCAAAAAAGTACATAGAGTTTAGAAGATGCCAAATAATATTTTTATAACAATGGATAGAAACCCTCACCACCCAGTACTTTTTAAATTTTCAGTGTGTGGAGCTATGCATTTTAGTTTAGTTTTCTTTTTTTTTAAGATTTTATTTATTTATTTGACCGAGAGAGACAGAGCGAGAGCAGGAACAGAAGCAGGGGGAGTGGGAGAGGGAGAAGCAGGCTCTCCACGGAGCAGGGAGCCTGATGCGGGGCTCCATCCCAGGACCCTGGGACCATGACCTGAGCCGAAGGCAGACGCTTAATGACTGAGCCACCCAGGCGCCCTATGCATTTTAGTATTTGAATGTGGTAACTACTCCCAAAAGCACCAAGCAAAAACAGCGTGAAAATAATATAGCCAGAAGACAGTGGCAGCGACAGCCACTTTTTGACGGTGCACTGTTTTGTCTAGTAATAAGTGAGAATTTGTATTCAGACTTTTAACTTCCAAGATCATGTTTATTTCTTTTGATATTGTCTTATTAATAAATGTAATCAATGGTTATTACAAAGCATGTATGATATATGCAAGTGTTGAATTTTTCGATCCATTTATTATTAAAAAAGATATTTGTCTAAATTTGATTTTTCAAACTTGTCTGTATTTGATTCTTCTCTCCAAAACCCATTTCAATCAGGTTTCTCTGCTCACTGTTTTCCCAGAACTATTCTGATCAAGATCATGAATTAATCTCGTAGCTAAATATCCATGGCTAGTTTTTAGTCTTTTTCTTAACTAACTTGGTTTCTGGCACCACATTCACCTGGCGGTCCCCTCATTGGCTGCCCTTCTTATCTCCTTTGCTGATTCTTCCTCACCTCCCTGACCTCTTAACATTGAAGCGTCCTAGACCTTGGTCTTTGCCCTCTTCTCTTTCTTTCCACACTTGGCCTCTTCTGTTTTCCTTTCCATGTTCATTTTTTTGGCTATTTTATCCAGTCATTTATCTGGCTGCCTACTCGACTTTTTCACTAACATATACCAAGGAAGAATACATATCCCCATCTTTCCCCTAGAATTCCCTTTTTCCATAGTATTTCCCATCTTATCTGATAGGAACTCCATTCTCTCAACTTCTTTTTATTTTCTCACATATCTTCTTCAGAAAATCCTAGTACTTGTACCTTTTGAGCATATCTAGAATCATTCTCATCTACACCACTACCACTTGGGTCTTTGTGCCAACATCTCTTGTTGGGAAGTCAAAACCTTCTAAATGGTCTCCCTTGCCCTTCTTCCATCTATTTTCAATGATAGCAGGGAGATTGATGTAAGTCAGATTGTATTACTCCTCTGCTCACAACTATTAAAAAGCTTTTCATTAGACCCAGAGTACAAGCCCAAGTTCTTAAAGTGGCTTCCCATTATCTCCATTTACCTCATGTACTCCACAAACCTTCATTGATCACTCCAGTTGAGCTCTTTCCCCAATTAGCTACATGACTTGGTTCCTCATCCTACTGAAATCTTTTAAATGTTATCTTTTTTGTTTTTTCTTCAAAACACTTATCATCATCTAATATACTATACATTATTATTATCTGCCCACACAAAAATGTAAGCATCATGAAATCAAGATTTCTGGGTTTTTTGTTGTGGTGGTTATTCACTGCTATATTCCTAGCATCTAGAAAAATGCATGGCATAGAGTAGGAACTCAATAAATTGGTTAATGAATAGACAGAAAGAAACATACTAGTAAAACATGTAAAGAAAACCAACAACACCCGCCCCCACCCCCCACCAGTATTTAGAGAACAGGCCTGAGCATCTGCCTTTGTTATTGTCAAGATTATTCCTCGAACCACCAAACCACTTTTCTCTGTTGATTAGCTTTGTAAAATTAATTCACTTTTTTTCTTTTAGATTTTATTTCTTTATTTGAGAGAAAAAGAGAGAGCACAAATGGGGGGAGGGGCAGAGGGAGAAGGACAAGCAGACTCCCCGCTGAGCAGGAGCCTACCACAGGGCTCTATCCTGGGACCCTGAGATCATGACCTGAGTGGAAGTTAGACACTTAACTGACTGAGCCACTCAGGCACCCCAAATTAATTGACTTTTATTTGCCAAGTTATACTTTAGCTTTTGTGCCATAGTTACAATTTTTAGCAATAATCAGTTATTATATCTCAGAAATTCAGTTAATTAAACATAAAATAATTCTGTTACTGCTAGGCTTTTTATGGACATGGCAGATATCAAAGAGAAGCTGATTATCAATGAGCATTCTGTGTAAAAGAATGGCCTAATTAAAATGAGGTTTCTGGTTCTTATTCCAGACTTGTGAATGCCTGGGACTTTGGAATTTGGATTTATTGCTTTTTGTAGGTTTTAAATTCTAAGAAGGTGGTCATAGCTTTTTACATCTGTACAAACTCCTCTCTGAACTATTTCCTATTGCCTGTGTGCTTTGTTTACAATGAATTGGCCTAAAATAGTGTCTGAAAGATTAGTTCTCTTACATTATGTGTAACCATTCCAAATGGTGATTACTAGCATGTGTTTAGCAATTTCAGAGTTTCTGCAGTTTTTAGGTTTAAGAACTTTTATTGATATCATTTAACTTCTTTGGATAACCATGTCAAAAAGGAAAAAAAGGAAAGTAAGATTAGAAGGACATAATACACAGGAATGATGAAAGACTTCTCTGGACAATATAGTTCATTAAAAAACAATTGTTTAGGGACGGCTGGGTGGCTCAGTCGGTTAAGCATCTGCCTTCGGCTCAGGTCATGATCCCAGGGTTCTGGGATCGAGTCCCGCATCAGGCTCCCTGCTCACCGGCGAGCCTACTTCTCCCTCTCTCACTCCCCCTGCTTGTGTTCCCTCTCTAGCAGTCTCTCTCTCTCTGTCAAATAAATAAATAAAATCTTAAAAAAAAATTGTTTAAAATATTAGGTATGTTTTTCATGGTAGGTGATTTAAACTTGCATTTCAAACTAGCTTTATACCCTACCAAGTAGTATATTATTGAGAAACATTTTGAGTAAGCCAGAAAGTTAACACTGCATCCAAGACTTTTCAACTCTAATTTATATTCAGTTATCCTAATGTGACAAGTTCTAATTATAATCTCAAAATTTTATTTGTCTGAATCATGTTTCATTTATTGAATAAAGTTTCACAACTACATTCAGAGTGTTCAGGTATTGAGTCTGGTGTGTTGAAAGCAACAGTCAAGCTTTAGAGGTTCCTCTTAGTAGTTTCTAGTTTATATTTAGTTCAAGTCTTTGTTCCTGGAAAATTATTAGTCTTAGTTAAGAAGTTAAAGCTTCAGATCTTGACTCCACAGTGCTGGGTGACCTGGGAACCTTTCTGAGGCTTATCTTTTTTATCTATAAGGAGTTTTTAATGTTATCTATTTTGTGTGGGTTTTGTGAGGTTTAACTTTTGAAACACTTAACTACCTACCTGATATTTAAGTTCTTAGCTGTAACCTTTGTGCCTCAATTTCCTCATCTGTAAAATGGGGGTAATTAATAGTATTTGTGTACTGAGAGGATTGAATGAGTAAATATATGTAAAGAAAGCACTTAGTGTACTGACGGCCCATAGTAAGCGCTATGTGTTATGTATTATGAATATTATTTTTTATACATGTCAATATCTTCCTAGATCTGAGAAGCTTAGTTTTGTGCTGCATCACAGTTTTTTTGTATTTGGGGCTTATGTCTGCATTTAGCAAGAACCCATACAATCTATACTCTTGATAAGAAACTTACACACAAATCTGGGATGCTCTGCTTCTTGAATTAATCCATTATCAGTTGGCAATATTTTTTTGAGGGGGGACCGGGGGAATTCAGAGTTAGTACTCAGGCCTACCTGAATAGTATCTCTGCCTCCAGCTTTCTAGAATTCTGGAATGCCCACTCCCCCACATCATCTGTGTATAAGCAAAGTAGGATTATGTTTGTAGACTAAGGAATAGTTTAGAAACAAAAAATAAAAATCTTGTAGATACTTTATATATTGATATTTTTTCTATTCTGTTTATTAATTAGTTCTCTCTTGTCTAGTCAATCAAATGCTCTTAAAAGAATAAGAGAAATCCTTATCTTTTATACTAGTCTTTCAGTTTTAGTTTCATTGTATGTTCTGGCATAGATACATCATTCAATTAACTATTCTGTCATCTCTGAAAACCTGCATATCAAAGGACAGTTTTGTATGTTCTGGCCAGTTTCATGGGCAGTTTCTGAAGAGCTAATAAAGAGCAAAATCACTGTGCCAACCAATTTACTCAGTTTTGTTGTTCCTGTTGTATGAGTGGAGAGTAAAAACCAGTGTAGGTAATAAGATGTAATCAGAATATAAATATAATTAGTTCCAGTAACGTTAAAGATTCTTTTTAAAGTTATTCCAGAAGATTTGAACTTGGTAGTCACTTTAGAAAAGATCTAGAAAGTTATATTTCTATCATTACTGAATTAGATTTCAGAAAAACTCTTTTTATTACCCTTCGGGAGAACAATTCTTATTTCACACTAATGCTTAAGAGATATGTTACTTTTCTTCATTGTTTCTTGAAGTGATTCTTTATTCCAAATGATAATTGAACATCCCCCCAGTTACTAAAATGATGTTATATTAAACTTTACTTTCTACTTCCTTATCAGTCATTAAATAGAGGGATTGTTTGGTATATTGGTGGCCCTTAAGTAGACCAGATGTATTCTACAATATATTTGTCTTTTGTTGATTATAAACTTCTAGTGTGGGTTATGATAGAGGGGATGGGTTATTACCCACATGTAAGAATGTTATTTCTTCTAAAGAACAGTTTATCAGGACGTGAGATGCTATACTAGCAGAACAAGGGTTTTGGTGTTAAATCATAATTTGTTTATCATGTAACTTTGAGCAGCTTATCTTCTCTCAACACCAGTTTCCTTATATTTAAAATTAGAGTGTTGTGTGCATTGTATGCAACAGTATATATTTCTTGTGCTTAGCAAATGCTTGTCCTTGTCTCCTTACTAACCCTTTCTATCTCTTTCCATCTCACCAAATGGAATGGGCAGGAAATGAAACCCAAAGTAGTTATTATATTTAGTTAGATAATCTCAATATTTAATCCATTCTCCAGTATCAGTAAGAAATCTTTAAGCACTTTGGCAGCCATCTCATCGTTTATTTTGCACATTGAAACAGAGTAAAGCATAAGCTGTGCCACATGTAAAAATATAACACATCAAATTATGCTCTTATCTCTTCACAGTTTTTCTGTATATATAGTGACAAAATGAGTATCTTGTATTTTTGTTTTAATAATTTGGGGGAAAATAATTTGGGGAATAAGTTCTTTTAGCTGTATTACCTGCAAAAATATTTCTTATAAGAGTAAAAAATAATCTTTCACATTTGTAGGGAAATGACAAAATATTTGTGTGTGTACATATTTAGTTTTAACAAAGCAACTTGTACACTTTCAGTGTTTAAAACTGAGCATCCATCTTTGCAGTGAAACAAACAAAAACATTTTTTAATAAACAAAATTACGATAGAGAATATCAATTCTAAACAAGATCCTACAGGTTCTGCTGATCCTCCCATCAGTGGGGCTCAAGTCATCATTAGGAGAGAATTTTATTTTAAAAAAGTCATCTTAAACTGCAAGGGTGTCCGTTAAACATCACAATTAAACATATCAAAGGAGAAGCCGTTAGGAAATGACAAATTATTTTATTTTACCAATCAAAAATATAAACTGCTGACATCATAAAATAAAGTAAATGTTAAAAGTAAGTGTTAAAATTCTGATCAGATCTAAAGATCAGAAAGTGTTGCCTAGACAATTCACTATAAATCTCTATGGATAATTTATTTAATATGGTAGCTATGTAACTTCTTTTTCCCCCCCCAATAGGAGAACCTGACAAGGAGCTGAATCCTAAGAAGAAGATTTGGGAGCAGATCCAGCCTGATCTCTTTACTAATGATGAGTGTGTAGCTACATACAAAGGAGCTCCCTTTCAGGTGAAAGGGAAAGGAGTGTGTAGGGCTCAAACTATGACCAACAGTGGAATAAAATAAAATACTTCATTTACTGAACTACATTGGAGAAAACTTTAATAACAATAAAAAGAAATATATTCGTCACTTGTACCTAAAATATAACTGGCTTTTTTGTGTGTTATTTCTCTTGCAGACTTGACTAGTCTTTTAATCAGGTATATATTGTTTTTAATCGGTTAGAGAAACACTACATTTTTACATACGGTTTTTGCTCCTTTATAACATAGGAAGGAAATCACCTATGTTTTGTGATGATTTATTTTTTAGCAGGGATATTGGTTAGCAGATTGTTTTTCTTGATACATTTAGATAACTTGAAACTAAATGACCATTTAGTTTCCTATTTGGAGGCACGTGGTACATGAAATTTTAAGCCCTTGGATTTTTAGTATATTGTGAATCTGTATTATAGATGATGTCTTCTCCTCTTCAGAAATGACAAGTTAGAATTTTTGTCAAGCTTATTAACTAGTCATATTGTAATAATACTGAAAATGACCAATTGTCATAAAAGATAGGAGACGTGGCATTTTAACATTATTGCTGTTGCTCATCAAAGTAATCAGACCTGTATATTTAAGGTGACTTTTTTAAAAGAATGAAATTTTCCACTGTGTACTGAACTTTTTCTTCCCATTTGGCAAAGTAGTAATACATTTTGATAAATATAAAGAATAAATACATTGCAAAGTGTTGCCAATGCAGTTTCCAATAAATTGATAAAAACAGCAGTCTACTTTTTTTATTCTAGGTGATTATAAAGATTCTTTGGCTACCTAATTAAAGATTATTTGTAGGTTTTTAATTTTAGAAGAGCATTTAAGATTGATATATTTTGCTTTTTCATGTACTATCATTACTATTAATATATTAAAAGAAATTGTTATCAAAGTCAATGTACATATATATTAAGGTGTCAAATGCCTATTTTTCACTCATCTTAACAGATATTGTAGGAACAATGAAAATTAACTTAGGAATTAGGAGCTTTCAAGTTCACCAGCCTTGAGATTATGACTGATGATTTGGGCTACCGAAAAGAAATGCATCTGTGGAGGTAGGAGTGTAGATACTATTTAAAATAAAAATTACACAATATTCTAGCTGTTTATAGCCTCTGATGGAGAAGCAAAACAAAAAAATTTAAAACAACCGTGCATGCCAGGTTCTAAAAGGTATAATTAAATTTCGTTTATTGAAGTCCATGGAGTTCTGGTAGGCCAGTTTTATCTTCTTTCTGAAAAACTAAATAACAGAACATCAATAACAACTGTTGACAGCTAAACACAAATGAATGTCAGAAGTTATTTTGTATTCAGGATGTATTATTCTTTTGGAAATAAGACTATGACAAAGTCTTGTGATTCTGTATTTTCCAATTTTTCCCAATTATATTAAATTTAAATTAAAGAATGTTTCAACTACTTAGTTGAAATATTTATTCCCAATTTTTATTTACTTTTTTTAAGATTTTTTTTTTTTTGAGAGAGAGAAAGAGATTACGAGCAGGGGAGGAGGATAGAGGGAGAAGCAGACTCACTGGTGAGCAGGGAGCCCAATGCGGGACTCATCCTAGGACCCTGGGATCATGACCCAAGCCAAAGGCAGACACTTAACTGACTGAACCACCTAGGCGCCCAATTCCCAATTTTTAAAGTTACATAAAGCATTACTCAATCAAGTTATCAATGTAGCACCATTATTAGTCATTGTTTTTATAGAAAAATAATTGATTTGTATTGCTGGGATGAGAGAGCTCTTATGGAACTAACAACAAAAATGGCATTGTTCATGAACTAGACATAAACCTTTTGGCTTTGGTATTCAGCCCTTTAAAGATTTCAACAGTAGGAGATGGTGTTAGGTCACAGCCTAAACAGTTGGTACCTCTTGACTTTTATTTATGTTTTGTGAACTAAACCAGGAAAAAAAAAAAGTTGACCCTACCCCAAGATGCTTTCTTTTTTTTTTTTTAAAGATTTTATTTTTATTTATTTGACAGAGAGATAGAGAGAGAGAACAAGTAGAGGCAGGCAGAGGGAGAGGGAGAAGCAGGCTCCCTGCTGAGCAGGGAGCCTGATGCGGGGCTCGATCCCAGGACCCTGGGATCATGACCCGAGCCGAAGGCAGCCGCTTAACCGACTGAGCCACCCAGGCACCCCTCCAAGATGCTTTTTTATGCAAGGTTGGCGTACTATCTTACAGTGAATGTTGGGAGTACCAACTTTTCTTATATTCAGAAATTCCATGTGTACTATTCTTTTGAGATGAGTCATTTTCAGGACCTGTTGATTTTAATATAAAATTGAAAATGTTTTCCCCTGCTTGCTTTTACCAAGAACATTAAGTACTGTATGGATACAAGAACATTAAGTGCCCACCAAACAGATACTTTGTTGTTGCTTTTTAAAAATATGTAAATTCCTATTTAGACTATTTACAAAATATTCAAAGTAACTCCTGGAAGTTTAATAGCATATCAGCAAGATAGAGGGTGTGGATAGGGCCCTGTAGAGCAATATTAGTGACTTTAACCAGGTTTCAGAGTCTTTGCCTTGGCTTTGCAGGATCAAAAACCTGCATTTGTAGATGACTCTCAGAGATGCTAATATATCCATAGAGCTTAGTATTGGTTTTGAAGCCAAATTACCTAGTTTTGATTCCTGGCTCTACAACTTAAATGTGTGTGTGAGCTGGGGCAACTGCTTAGCCTTTATATATTTTACTCCCCTCATTTAAGGTGGGTATAATAAAGTACTTATCTCAGAGTTATGAAGGTTGTGGGAGTTAGTACCCACAGAGTACTTAAAACAATTTCTAGGATATAATATATATTATTGTAATACCCGTTCATGGTAGGGATGCTCCTTTTCCAGAAACTAGTGTTCTTGAGATTTCCTGAGAAGTTGAATTCTTGTTTAGAACATTACATAGTGTATATGAAGCCCCAGGAGGCTGGGGCCCTGTTTCTCAGTAGACCTGATTGTCCCTCGTACCAGATGTAGTATCTCTTCCCTCGCTGGAGATGTTCCTTACTGCATTACTGAAATTTTCTCTTATCCACGTGCTCCCACTGACGTCTGTTGTTTAGATAGTTAGATACTGCCCATCCCTGTTCATTGATGCCCTTTGATTGGTTTAGTATTAATGATAGTTTTAAAAAGTTTTGCAATTTTCTTTTTTTTTTAAGATTTTATTTATTTATTTGAAGCGGGGGGAGAGCATGAACAGGGGGAGAGGCAGAGGGAGAAGCAGACTTCCTGCTGAGCAGTGAGCCTGATGTGGGGCTCAGTCCCAGAACCCTGGAATCACAACCTGAGCTGAAGGCAGATGCTTAACTGAGCCACCCAGGCACCCTTAGTTTTATAATTTTCTTAGACCAGGAAGACAATATTTCTCACTGTTGTGTTTTCAGTTTAATATAAATAGAAGCAATTCTATTTTTAAGTTCTTGGTCAGTAGGGAAGCACTTCACTCTTTTTTTTTTTTTTTTTTTAATATTTATTTATCCATGAGAGACAGAAAAGGAAGCGGAGGCAGAGGGAGAAGCGGGCTCCCCACTGATCAGGGAGCCCAACAGTGGGGCTCGATCCCAGGACCCCGGGACCACAACCCGAGCCGGAGGCAGACGCCCAACTGACTCGGAAGCACTTCACTCTTGAGTTTAACAGGAGCATTAAAGGGACATGAGTATACCTCAGCTTTCCAGGGAAATTTATATGTTATGCCTTTAAAAATACAAAAAGAACAGAAGTACTCAGTATTAACTGTGTACTTTAGCTACATAAATTGTGACACAAGTTCTGGTTCTAAGCGCTTTTGCAACAGTGTGAAGACTAAAACTTTATCACCAAGATACCAAATAAAAACTAGGGAGGAAAATTAATGTAACTCAACTAACAATAATACTACAAATTGCTGTCCTGTGGAGAAAGCTCTACTCTCCAAAATTTCAATTAGGGAATAAACCATGCCCTTCAACAAAAGTTAGGGGGATGTATTAATACCTCTCTGCTCTCGTGGATTTTATTATAGGATTATTACTAAGATATGTAGTGCTTTATAGCTAAAAAGTACTTTTACACATCTTACCTATTTCTTAACTCCATAGAATTAGACCAGCCATTTCATTTTACCCCAAAGAACCAACAGAAAAGTTAAAAAAGTACCTGTGCTAAGGTATAACTAGCTAAAACCTAGATCTTCTTCCAACTCTTAGTAATCCTGTGCTCTTCTCCATTACAATATACTTTCTTCCATGTCAGTTAAATGTCATATGGTTTCTTTTATTTGGGTGAGAAGCAACTGCTTTGTTTAAACTTTAGGGAAAGATAGTGATAAAGTCCCTAGACTCTAGTAGTTCACGTAAGGAGATTAGGATGACTCCATTAGTGGAGTATTTTAAGAGATTCTAAAGGTAGAGGCGAGATCGTTAAATACTCCTTTGGAGTGGTTAGTTACAAAGATAATCTATCAACTTTTTTCTTTTTGTTGCAGAAGTTCTTAGGAAGAACCTGTTGGTAAAACCAGGCTGCTGCGGCTGGCAGCAGTTGCCTTTTTAAGTAATGCACTGTTGAGGGCACTGATCTGACAGTCCATCCCAAAACCCAACCTGTGAGAGAGGTCACTAAATTCCAGATAGATAGATAGATAGATAGTCAATATATTTATTTAATCCAGGAGCAATTCTATAGTGAGGCCTCATTTGCAGTACTACTTGGATGATAACCCAAAAATGTGCAGTAATAAAAGAAGGATAGCTGCTGATGGCTAATATGCCTCTATACAAAACCAGATCGTCAGATACCAACTTGTTGGAATAGAAAAGAGTGACTTACACATTCTTGCTTACTGTACTTTTTATAGTTACGGTTTTTCCTTTGGCTAAGTCTTGGCAGAGGTGATTCATAGGGGTATAACTCCAAAAAAAATTTGGAAATAGGACCCAGAACAATGAAATAATTGCTGGTTTGAAAGTGAGCCATCTGGAATTTCAGAGTGTGAATTAATTATTGTATATTATATTTTTTCACCCTTATGTATTCCCTTGTTTATTTTTTTCCTTCCCCTTCCTTACTCCCACCTCCCCTCCTGAATACACTATTCCCAGTTCTCTGGATTTTTGAGTAAAATATGTGTGTGTTATTTTATGTCTTCATCAACATATTTCCTATCTGGCAGGCTATTGTCCTTAGCAACAGCAGCAGAAACAAGCCTGGGGCTCAATAATTGCAAGAAATCCTTTTTTAATGAAGGGGCTAGCTACTCACTCTTCTTGCCTTTCCCATTGCTACATAATACCTAATATTGTTCAAATAGTAATTATTAACGTCTGCTCATTTCTACAATGACGTTTTTGTGATAAGCCTTCTTCGGAAGGCTGTTCTAACAAAGTTTTACTTTTGTTTTTGTAAATTGCCTCATTAGAATATTATACATCCCAGTAGAGAAATGCTCTCAAGATATATGCATCCACTTAACTTTTCAGCTCTAAGATTGCATATTTGGCTGATACTTGTTAATTTAAAACCCATTCAGCTTTTTACACCTGGGGAATTTGGAAAGAATAGTGCGGGAGTTATCCAAAATCAACACCACAATTTGATTTCTCTTTGAAAAAGATTAAGAAAAATGCAAACTGAAAGTCACTTTCAATAGGTTTAGCAAAAGAGAATGATGTTGGTAGAAATAACTTTTTTCTGTAACCTTAGTTTTCATATAAAAGAATAACATTTTCTCTTAAAAGAGCACATGCTTTGAAAAAAACTTCAGGTGCTTGTGAAGACACTAATTTTTTTAAAGTTTGAGAATTTGGGAAATAGCAGTGCCACTTAAAAACATCAGCCTTTTTGTAAAGAATTAGAATATGCCTGAAAATCAGTAGAACAGAGTAAGCAAATTCTTTATGGAAAACATGGCACAGGATGGATTTTAAAGAAAGTCTGAAATTGCTAATTGAGGTAATATATTTAGGAGAATAAACCTAGTAAAGGTCAGAGCCAGTGAGTATTAGGGCTGAATCACCAATGCCCCAAGATGGTATGTGCTAATGAGAGTCTAACCCCAGATGCACAAAAATAGCAAATATACTATTTTCCAGTCTTCCAAAATGTTCAAAACACTTTCAAATACAAAGTTCAGTAGAGGCTTTTGTCTTCCAGGTGCAAATAGTGTACAGATTGGGCTGAAGGGATGTAAGGAAAGATTGCAAATTATAGACTAATGGAATAGGTGGTGGGATACCAAAGATGAACTTTCTGGACATCGTTTCTTTTACCTAGAGCTAGTTTAGGTTGCATGGTTCTTTTGTTGCAAGTTGTAATTATCTCCAGTTATGGTGAGTTTATTCAGTGGTTACACGTGTACAGTCATCCCCCAAAAGCCAAATAACCCAACTTCCGGTAGAGTACAGAACAGCAACAAGATGTTCACTTCTGTGTCTTGCATTCTTGTGATTCAGCTACCCCACTACCAGCTAAAAAATTGGTTCTCTACATCCGCTATGCTGATTATTATGAGGTGTTAGGATTACTGCTGCATAATGGTACATGGAAGAACATGTCTAGAATTTAATGCCTCTTGGATACTGTGCTAGAATTAAGAGTATATTAGGAGTATATATAACACACTAACTAGAAAGATGCGGGAAGATGAAAACAGTGGTAAGGAATGGACCTAATATTTCTATATTAAGTTAAAAGAGATAAGGATAAACTACCGGGAATGGTCAATGTAATTGGTAAGAAAGGACTTTTGAACAGAGGGGGCAATCTGTTAGGGAAGTCTTGAGTTAAATGTCTTAGCAAAATCTGGTAATGGGAAAAGAAAAGCATTCCAAAGCCCTCTTCCGTAAGGAGGACCTGGGAAGGATATAAGGATACGGAGGAAATGACAGTGTTCTAAAGGTCTATTTTAGTAGGTGAGGGCATGATGCTGTGTGGAAGGGAAGTTCTTGGCTAGAGAAATAGTTGTTACCTTGTTATCACACAATAGTGCTTGATTCTGAATCAGGAACAAGGAAATAATCCTTAACGCACATCAGTTAGAATAGAACTTTCAAGTTATCAAGGATCAGCAAAGCTGATTTGGTAAAGGAAAAGAAAAATGCAGGAAATACAGTAATATAAAATAAAGGAAAACGAAGAAACATCTTATATGCTTGCATGGGAGAATTTAATATCATAAAATACCATTTTTCATAAACAAAAAATTTTTTTAATTAGAAAAAAAAATCTGAAAAAATACATAAGTGAATGCCTGAGAGTATCCAGAAAAGTGTTTTAAAATAACCAAAACAAGAGAAACTTGTTCTAGATGTCAAGGAATAACATAAAGACATTTTGATTAAATCATTCTGGTATTGACAGTAATATAAAATAGATAATGGAAAGAAACAAGAATCCAGAACAGATCCAGAAATAGATACAGGTGATAGCTCTCTCTATATATCTACCTACCTCTGTCTCTGTTTTTCTTTCTTCAGTAGGAAAAGGATGAATTATTTGATAAATAGAGAAAATATAATTGGTTACACATCTGGAAGGAAATGAAACTAAAAGTGTATCTTGTATCATGTACATAGAAATATATGAGTATAAGAAAATTCACAAATTTTGTTTGGCAGAAGTTCTCATAAAGTTAAGGAATAAATAAGAGAATTAAAAAAAAACATAAAAGACAGATGGAAGACTAATATCTATAGTATACATAGAACTCTTCTATTTTGCCAAGCAGGGAGTGTTAAAAAAATATTCAATGACACTTGTTAAAGATGGTAAGGCAGACTTTATTCAGGACCATCAAGATAGGTATAAGAACTACTGCAGAGATTGGGCTCAACTCCCAGTGTAGCATAGGCAAGGGAGAATTTACAGCCAAGGATCAGGGTGGGGATCAGGGTCACTTGGGTTGGTGGAGAATTAGCAACCTGATCAGATATTGAGAGTGAGAGGGTTCTGGTTAAACTGACCTACCAGAGTTCTTGCTGAGACCAGATTTTACAAGGAAGTGCACAGGTGGGGCTAGGAGAAGTTTAAGCCTTAAAAAGTGTTGGTCAAGCAAAGAATCATGTAAGAAGTAATCCAGTAGAAAATTGATAAAAAGGACAAAGAATGTAAAGAGGCAATTCATAGAAGAGTAAATCTAAATGAGCAACATGCTTATAGAGATACTCCCAATAGTAGTCTGGGAAATGCAAATTAATGTAACATGATTTTACATTTATCAAATGGGTGTTAGTAGGTATTTTAGATGATAACACTGATTGATGACAAGAATATAGGGAAAGAGTACTCAAACGTTGGTGAAAAATTTCTTACAATATGAAAAGAAATTGGGTAAGATATATTGAACTTAAATTGTATGTACACTTCAACCCAGAAACTCCACTCTTGGGAATATAACTTACAGGAAAAAAGTCAATATTATATAAAAATACATATACAGGAATAGTTGTTGAAGCATGACTTTGGGTGGCAGAAAACTGGAATGCACATCAATAGAGAAGTAGTTGCACAGATTGTTACAAATACACTGAAGTGTTAAAAGGGGTGAATTTAAGTTACATTTTAGAGTTGAAGGAATTTTAATGAGGTGGTATTAAGTGAAAAAAAAGATGCTGTAGAGAGTATAATATGAAAATGTTTTTTTTTTAAAAAAAAAAACAGAAGTCAGGGCACCTGGGTGGCTTAGTTGATTAAGCATCCAGCTCTTGATTTCAGCTCAGGTCATGATCTCAAGGTCATAGGACTGAGCCCTGCATTAGGCTCTGCGCTGAGTGTGGAACCTGCTTAAGATTCTCTCTCTCTCTCTGCCCTTTCCCTCCCCACCTCAAAAATAAGTTAAATAAATAAATAAAAAGAAAAAGAAAAGTCCTCCATATGCTTATATGTATATGTGTACTCTGTGTGTGTGATTACTTGGACATGCAGAAAATAGGAATGGTGCATATCATGCTCTTTGTTGACATAAGCTCCATCTAATTGGCTGATGTGCATGAGGAGAAGGAGAGATGGGAGAGGAGAGAGGTAATGGCGAACCAAAAAAGCAAAATACAAGACTACTAAAAGAAAGTAAAATATGTTATATGATCACATTTAGGGAGTTATGTATATATACATATATATGCAAATCTAAAATAATTGAAGGAAGAACATCACAGAAGTCTTCCTCTTTGAAACTGGAGGCACCTTCCCTCCATTAATTTGTAACACCATGCCAGCCTCAAAGATCTTGAACCCTTAATGTTCTGTACAACCTATCTTTCCTGAAACTAGTATTAATGTTCTAGAAGAGTTAGCTGACACCACATGAATGAAGAATATGAAGGACTTAAAATGTGAATTTTCCCCTCTCTTCACCATTTACTTCGGTTTCAGCTTCTCAGCCTCAAATCTCTTTTTCTGGGGGCGCTTGGGTGGCTCAGTTGGTTAAGCGTCTGCCTTTGGCTCAGGTCATGATCTCAGGGTCCTGGGATCGAGCCCCACATCCGGCTCCCTGCTCAGCGGGGAGCCTGCTTCTTTCTCTGCCTCTGCTTCTCTTCCCCAGCTTGTGCTCACTCTCTCAAATAAATAAATAAATAAATCTAAAAAAATATATATATATATATATTTTTTTTTTTTTTTTCTGTCACCAAGTGGCCAACCCCTAGGGAAGTGTCAGTGCCCATTTAGTTCTTAAATCAGCTCCTTTGTTGAAGCTCTCACTTTACAGTCCTGGACCCATGATAGAAGGGCCCCTGAAGAGAAATAAAGAGAGACATTATTTCAAGTTGGAATTTGAATTACACTTTCCCATAGAAGCATTTTCTAAATTTTGGTTCTAGGCTTTCTAATACCATTTGTGCTAGAGTTCAGGTAAAATTAAGCACTAAGTAGGCTTTTGAGGCCTTTCCTGGGAGAATAATCACCAGCTATAATCTTATTTCTAATAGGAAATACAGTGTATTGCACACTTAAAAAAATATGAAACCAAGCTGTTGGTAAATTAGGAACTATCTTAGTGAAAGAATTTTATAAATTATAAAGCTCATGTACAAATGTTGAACATAAGGGTGATCCAGTTTTGATTTGGTGGTGGTCTTGGCAGTTATGATTGACTAGAATTATTTTCCTTCAATCCTCACTGCTGCCTTTGAGACCATCCTGGAGCTCTCTCCTAAGCTAAAGTGACTAACCTTATAAGGTAGAGAAGCCTCTTCTTCAGTCAAGGCTTTATTCATTTTGGGTTATTACAGTTGTTACCCTTGTTTCTGCTGCAGGGCTAGGCTCTGAATTTTTACCTACATTTCCAACCCTAAATAGGAACCACAGGTCATAAGAAGGTGGAAAAGAAAGTTAACATTTATTGAGCATCTAACTGTGAGCCAAGTTGTTTAATCATTATAGTAACTATCAAGTAGATATTCCAAATGAGGATTTCACAGGATTAAATAATTTTCCTTGTATAGCATCAAGTAAGTAGTGGAGCTAGTTTTTAAAATATAGGTAATAATTTTTCATTTTAACTTTTATTTAAATATAACAGATATACTAAACAGTTTATGAATCAGAAGTGTTCGTTGTTGAATTTTCACAAAGTGAAAACTCTGAAACCAGCCTCCAGGTCAAAAAATGAAACATTACCAGAATCTCAGAAGCTGCCCAGTGCATGCTCGTTATCCTCTCCCCAAGAGTGACCACTCCTGATTTCTAACACTTCTAACATCAGAGTAGTTTATATTACATCATTTTTGACTGTTTTTGAACTTTATACAAATGGGATCATACAACATATGATTTGACTATTTTATGTCTGGCTTCTTTCAACTTTCTGTTTGGGCAGTTCATTGATATTGTTACATGCAGTTGTAGTTTGATTATTCTCATTACTGTGTAATACTCCGTTGTGTGAATATACCTCAATTTGCTTATGCATTTTACTATTAATGGACATTTGGATAATTTCCAATAGCTAATTAGCTATTATGAGTAGTACTGCTATGAGCATTCTTGTACACACATATATTTTAGTGCACAAATGTACACCTTTCTGCTGAATGTATACTTAGGAGGGCAATGGCTGTGTCACAGGATTTGCATTAGGAGTCTTGATTACTTTATATTTTTCTTAACTGCCAAACAGTTGTCCAAAAGTGGTTATACCAATGTACACTCTCCCCAGCCGCCTATGGGAGTTCTGAGAGTCCTCATCCATTCTAACAGAGGCACTTTTTTTTAAAGATTTTTATTTTTATTTATTTGACTGAGAGACAGTGAGAGAGGGAACACAAGCAGGGGGAGTAGGAGAGGGAGAAGCAGCTTCTCGCCGAGTAGGGAGCCCAATGCGGGGCTCGATCCCAGGACCCTGGGATCACGACCTGAGCCGAAGGCAGACGCTTAATGACTAAGCCACCCAGGTGCCCCTAACAGAGGCATTTGGAAACAAGGTTTCTGACTCTAAAATCGTTTGTCATTATGTTACTTTAAATTTTATTTAAAGGTAAGAACTTGGTAACAATTTTCTTTTATAAATTCCATGATTCTTTCTAAGATTTTTATTCTTTGTTCATTAAGTGAGTTTCCTTTTTTATACTGGAAAATATATCTGTGCTGAATAGAATTTAGCAGGGTTAGCAGTGTATCGGAGGCCTCATGCAAATATTTATCTTCACTGAACCCAGCCTCTTCTATTTTCTCTGCATGGGTGAAAAGAATGGCAGTGTAATTCTTCCAAGCATGTCCCAGAAGTTCCTGAAAGAAAGAAGAAGTTAAATGGCTGTTTGCCTTGGCCTATATTCCTCAAACACAAGTAAAGGAGTTATTATGGTCCAACATAGACAGTCAACAGATCTGGATGTCATTATGTTACTAAAAGCTGATATATGTAATGGGAAGTGAAGACGGGGTCAAATAATGTAAGTAAATGGAGAAAGATGGGTGGATTTTGTAAAAAAAAAAAAAAAAAGGGAGGGGACTGTATTTCTACATTTTATTTTGCTCTTATAATTTATAAATTATAAGAGCAAAATTCAGAACTGTATATTATTAATGCTGCATATGATACAATTTCATTTACAACATTCAGCAATAATTTATATTTACCTGCCAACCTGAAGCTGTTAGAACCACAATTCCTTTAAGTCAAAGGACTTTGGCCAAGGGAATTGTCATATCTTTTTTTATAGGAATGTTTGTTATTATCATAACTAAAAGTATCCTCTGAGGATTTATAATTACATAATCTGGTTACAATCTATTGATTAATCAGATGACATGTAATGGAAAAGCTAAGATCAAACTACATTTAGTGATTTGGAACAACTACAAAATACCACTGTGATTTGCATCCTCTTCACGTGCCTAGAATCAAGCCCAGTTTATCAGATGACTTCCTCTAATGTGGTTGAAAAACATTCAAAGACTGGTATTCCTTTGGTTAGTAATATATGGAAGTTGGTTATGGAATAATGTCTTTTTTGATTAGTGAAAATAAGCTGATATAAAATGGAAGTGACGGGATATGGCAAATTGTTCATACAATATGAAAGGTGTCTAGAAATAACCATTTAACATTTTTAATATTTCAAAAGTTATATGAAATCATGACATTGTGAAAGTAAAATGACATTCCCTTCATTCCAAATATTCTCGTTACCATTATATTTTCAAAGGTGCTACCGGTTTATAATAGCAAACTTGGAATTTAGACCCTCACCATCATCTCAGATAGAAGGTTTAAAGTATTACTTATTTCTGAGTCCTCAGAAAAATATAAAATACTTAGGAATAAATATAACAAGAAATATCCAGGACCTCTAGTAATCAGAAGAAAGAAAGAAGAAAGAACAACTAATATTTAGTGCTAGGTATTATGCTGGGCACTTTACAGGCTTTATCCTTTTGAAATTCAACATAATGCTTTGTGGGAGATAGTATCAGTACAAACTCTGGTTTAAAAAAATCTTAAAAAATTGAAAGACAGTTTGGGAAACTATTTTCAATGTATATAACAAATGTGGGATTGGTATTTGTAAGACTGAAAAACTGAAAATGAAAGGAAGAGAGAAAGGGAGAGAGATGAAGGAAGGAAGAATCAAGACATGTAAATAATATGGAAATATGGCAACTGTGGGACAATATATTTAAACTTAAACATCTCGAGACCATGGTTAACAATTATAATTCCTAATATAGTTTGTCATTTATCAGAGCTATGTATTTACACATTTATCTCTGTACCTTGACCATGAGCTTTTGGAAGGCAGAGTCTGTCTTCCTATATCAATCGAAGCCTCTAGCACATTGTAAACTCTCAGTAGAAATTGGTTGGATTAATCTGTAATTTGGACCCTCACCATCATCTCATACAGAAGGTTTAGGGTTTTATTTATTTGTTTTGAGTCTTCGGTTTTGAAGTTTAATCTTTGGGACACAAAATTTACCTTCCTATAAAATTTCTCTTTTGTTCTATAGTTCATTCTCATGGATTTGCATGTAGTCTGCACTTTCTCTTTTGCATTCAGAAAGACTCTCTCAATGAATAAGTCCAAAATTTTTCCTCATATCTGTTTAAAATTTGTCTACACCATAGAATAATTGTATATTTCTGATTCTCCTAAAAGTGCCCTGCCTGAAGAAAATCTGAACTGAAGTTTCAAGATCAGTACATTAAATGAATAATTATTTTTAACAGATTCTAAACTTTACAAAAGAATTTTTAAAAAGGTACTTTAATTGGTATATTCTTATGTGCCGTCAAAACACAAATTAGCAAAATTTAAATTAACCCAACTTTTAAAGACGATAGCTCTTTGTAAATCTAAGTATATGTGTAATGTCAACATCACATTTTAGGTAATAGTGACATAGCAAAATTTGTCATGCTCAGCATGTTGTAACATATTTCTTGTGAGAGAAGATCAGAGAGTCACAAAATAAAGTGGTGTTATGGTTTGAATTGTGTACCCCCTCCAAACTCATATGTTGAAATCCTAACTTCTAGTACCTCAGAATGTGACTTTATTTGGCAATAGGGTTGTTGCCAGTGTAATTAGTCAAGTTAAGGCCACTAATGCAATACGATTGGTGTCCTTATAAAACAGAGAATTATGGACAAAGATATGAATACAGAGAAAAATGCCATGTAAAGATAAAGACAGTCATCCATAAGCCAAGGACAGAACCCTTGGGTAGAGTCTTCACTTACAGCCCTCGGAAGGAACTAATCCTGCTAATGTTCATTTCAGATTCCTAGCCTCTGAAAGTGAGGGGTAATAAATTTGTGTTGCTTACAAGCCACCCAGGTAGTGAACCTTGTCTGGCAGCCTAGCAAATTAATACAAATAGTTGAAAAATTAATGAAGTGCTAAATAGATCTGTTTTCTGGGAATAAAAAGATTCCTGGGTTATGTGCATCAGAACCACTTGAGATGCTTGCTACAAATGTGTCAGAATCTTTAGGGATGGAACCTGGGAATTTGAATTTTAAAAAGAATTCCAGGTGATTTATTCCTTCTGCAAATATTTATTGAGGGTTACTTTGTTCCAGGGACACAGTGGACCATGACATACACTTTTCTGCTTATGTCTAGTGGAGATTCTTTTGTACTAACTTAGAACTGAGGAAGAGGGGCAGACAGGAAAGAAAATACTTTCCATTTGTTGTAATTGCAGGTGTTGTGATAGAAAATATATTGGTGCTATAGAGGCAGACATTTGGCCCAGTTTGGGGTGGGGTGGAAAGTGAGGTAAAGGGAGGAGTCAGGAGAAGTTTCTAGCATGTGATGATGCCTTGAGCATAGGAATCAACAAGAGAGTCATGGGGCAGTGAAGACATACCAAGAAAGAGAGTGATTGAGCCTTATTGGGGATTGTGTAGTATTGGGACTTTACTTCTATATAGTTGTTGATCCTTGAACATTCTTGTCTCTGAAAGTTTCTCAAATTTAGAGCTAGTTCTGATATTCACCCAGTACATTATTAATGTGTTTATTTTGATTGTCATAATATTGAAATGTGTGTTACAAGTTAATAAATAGACACTACCCTTAACCTCTTGAGGGCTACCCCCAGGTCTACCCCATGGGTTTTGGTTGATGCATGAACCACATTTGTCATTAAATATTTTTAAAACATCACCATAATAAAAATTCATGCTAAATAAACTGTTTGGTCCAAGCGATCCCTTCCCGAGTTATATATTATAATAGAATTCTTCTTTTGCTAGGTTAGTACTTATTGCATTCAATGGTATAACTTTCACAGTATGTCTTTAGTTCCTGGTTTTCTGGGTTGTAACATTAACACATTCCCTTTTTGTCTCCACCAGACATTTCCTATACTTTAAACTGTAATAACATTCAGGAAAAATGAGTTAAACCACCTAAGGAAAATAGATTTGTAAGCTCGGCACTACTTACAAGTCCATGTGTTCAGCCACTGGGAAGTTTTTACATGTTGATAATTATTTATGAAAGGATGCTCATGTCCTAAACTGTGAGGGAAATTGCACTTTTGAATTACTGCCAGAAATAGAAGAGAATGGTTGATTTAGCTTATAATCTTTAGATTGATTTTTGGCCAGAAAATAGTTGACTATTTGAAAATAGTGTCACTTGGTGTATAGTCATCATGTTAGTGGCCAAACGTGTTCTCTATGGACCCAGAGAAAGAATAATCACAGTTGATTGATACCTCACATAAAAATCCAAGAGTAAGATAAGTTAATGTAAGTTATCTGGTGTTAATAATTTAAATATAGTACTAAGCTAGATGGAAATTTTACAATCAATCACGAATTGTTTGGTTTCAGAGTGCTAATGGGTATGAGTCCATCTAGTCCTTTTGGGACAGCTCGTTAGGATATAAACTTTGTTTTCCAGGAATTATGTTCATTTTCCCAGACCTCACCAGCCCTGCCCCATTTGTTTGTGGTTGATGAAATCATAGCATCTGGACTTTTTAGGGGGAATTTTTTAAAAAGCCAACTATTACATCAACTGAGAAAAAAAATTATCATGGAACAGGAGGACAATAAGGACCATTCTTTATATTTCAGACTATTCCTTTACTCTCATCCCACTTAAAGCACCACATTTTCTTCTCCAAGAGCTGAATGATAAGACCTTGTTAGATCAGATTCAGTGAATATTCAGCCTTACAGATCTTCTGTCCAAATTGCCTTATTTTACAGAAGGGCATATCGTGACATGTGATGTTAAATGGCCAAAGCCTCACAGCTGATTGTTGTCAGGCCTGGGCCTATAACAGAGGTCCCCTACCTGCCCAGACATGTCCTTCCCACTAACTTGGAGCTTCTCACTTTAACCTTTACTAAACCAGTGAATTTTCTTCCCAGATTTTTTTTCTAAATTAATAGGGAAGTTCTTGTACATCAGGGCTGTGTAAATTTGATTTCACTCTGATTTTCTTCTGAAGCCTATCAAGATAATCCTGAAGAAGGTTACAAATAATATGTCCTAATTTTAGCATAAGACAAAACTAACAATAAAATTATAATGGCCATAGCTGACATTTAGTGTACACTCGTCTTGTGCTAGTGCCTGAGTTAATTTACTGTTATGTTATTATGAAATTAGTCCTGAAAATAACCCAGTCAAGTAGACACTATTATTTTTCCCAATTTACCAATGAAGAGATTGAAATTTAGAGAAGCTGCTTGCCCAAGGTCATAAAGCAAATAAGTAACTAAGTAGGAGCTTGAACACAAGTATAACTTACTCTAGAGCCCATGCTCTTAACCTCTATAATAGATTGCTCATGTCTAGTAATTCGTTTGAATACTCATCACAATTTGCGTAGTGACAATAACAATAAAAATGTTAACAATGATAGTAGCTTTCTGTGAATCTACTATTATTCAGGCACAATGCATAATCCCATTACATTCATTAAACATAACCCTTAAAACTCTTCAACATAGGTAAAATTATTCTCATTTTATAAGTGAGGAACTGAAGCCAAGAAACTCATAGTAACATTTATAGGCTTATTTTTCAACTAAATTCTATCCAACAACTAAGCCCATTATCTTCATTAAGTATTTTCAGGCCTTGCATTGGCCTTTCTGAGCCTTTTGTATACACACCCACCTATAACATCAATATTTGAGTTGTTCATTCTAAATAAAAAATATCTCCTTGAAGCCTGATTATGTACAGTAATAATACATGGTACCATGATAGTGGAAAGAATTTGGACTTAAGTCAATTCCTGGATTCAGTTCCTAGTGCAGTTTGGCTGCTTGCTAGCACTTTTCTTAAGGTGACTTTATTCTGTCTTCTTTTATTAACTATTTGTGGATTTTTAAGTAACATTCAAATGATATTCAGATAATATTTAGATGAATCATGCCCTTTATTTCCCAATTTTGGGAAGATGACTCACTGACATCTCCACCATTTTGCTGTAAATTATGAAGGCCTAACATAAATAAAGAAAAAAGGATCATTTGGGGAAATGTTTCATTTGTCATAGCTGGCAGCCTATAACCCCTCTAAAAAATATTAGAGCACAAATTAAAAGAGATATTTAAAGAGACCATAGGGAGGTACAGGAAAAAAGAGGTCACTTCTCTGGCATTGGCTTTGTAGGTTCCTTCCATGGCAGGTACGAGTGCCCCCAGAAAGGAGGAAAGGAAAAGGGAGAAGGCAGATATTCCATTCCCCATTTTGCATAAGCCAGGAAGAAAAAGAAATCCAGGGTGTGTCTGAAGCCAGAGGACCTTAACAACTCCTTGCTCTTCCTAACAGCTGTTGGTCCTGTTGAATATTCAGACATTCTGCAGCTGCTTCCAATCTGTGAGCACATCCAGATGGCTGCCACCAGTAACTGAAGCACCTTCAGGAAGAAGGTCATAAACAGCCAGCTTGTGCATAGGCGATCTTCAACCAAAAATTATGATAGAAGCCCAGAATAGGACTGCAGTGCCTCTCAGGGGTCATGGGCCCCTCTGAAGCTTACTAAATCTTGGCTGCTGAGTTTTCCTGGGAGGGAAAAGATATTTATTTAGAAAAAAAAATTCTGGATCTGAGTTTTACTCTAGCCCATCTCCTCTCTGCCTTTAAGTCATGAACTGGACACTGAATTAAGAAGGCAGTGCTAAGAGAAGGTGGCTGTATGCCAGGTACCTTTTAAAAAGATCAGAGACATGTATGAATCAAATTCACTTGTATAAAAAAAAATTAGGGGATTACAATAGAGTTCTATATCCTAAAACTGGAAAAAAAATCTATTTTTAAAATGTATGTCTTGTATTTTTTTATTTTTTTAAAAAGATTTTTTATTTATTTGTCAGAGAGAGCACAAGAAGGGGGAGCAGCAGGCAGAGGGAAAGGGAGAAGTAGACTCCCCGCTGAGCAGGGAGCCTGATGCGGGGCTCAACCCCAGGACCCTGGGATCATAACCTGAGCCGAAGGCAGACACTTAACTGACTGAGCCACCCAGGCGCCCCTAAAATGTATGTCTTTTAAAATACCCTTTTCAGCTAAGCATAGGACCACCATAGAGAAAAATTTAGAGACATGTGGAGAGAGATTAGTTTTTGAGAAATATTTGTACATTTACTGAATTTACTGAGTTATATCCATCTGTACCTTCAACTAAATGTTTATTTAATAGCAGCTTTAAATGAACTTTAAAACTTATTTAAAAAATTACACTGATGGAATGGCAACAGGTTTTCCCCCACTTGATTTCTCCCAGAAATATTGTTTGAAATGCAGGCTTTAATAGTTTAGGGGAGGTTTGTGGGCTTTCTTAGATTCCACATTGTTTCTTAATTGCAATCATCTTCTCTTCTTTACTTTTGCACAGCATGTCCTTGACTTTTCAGGAGTTGGATGATGAGGAATATTTTTTATACTCTTGTCACCCTAATTTTTTCTGCTAGTTTGTTGTGATTTCACATATGGCTTTTTTTTTTTTTTTTCATTTTTAAAAACATGCACAGTTACTGAAAAAAAAGTGTGTCTGTCATTTAGAACAATCTTATGCCTTTACTAGTTAAAGGGAAAAAATATTTCTCTGAATCTAAGTATACTATCTTTCTAAGTATAACAGATCCTATATCGATGTGATCAGAAATTGGGCCAAAAGAAGAGTAGCGTTTATACAAATTCTTGAATGAAAAATGGCTGCTTTCTATTCTCCCTGTAGTTTACCTGTGGAGCTTCTAGTAATGATGAGTTCTCTTATCTCGGTGACTTAATGAGGCTACTGAGTAATACTGGTCAAGTCCAGCAGTTAAATTTAGGTGGCTCCAGACTAGAGAATCAAGAGATTGAGTAGAATGGAGCAGCTCAATGAGCAGTTTCCAGGAATTGTTGGTTATAGATGGACCTGGTTCATATATGTGTGTACCATATGCAAGTATTACTCCCTCCATCTCCTAGTTATAGCCATACTCAGAACCCCTCCCCATTCCAAGGTCCTTACCTAGACTGGCTGAACAAGCTTCCAACTTAGTGACTTCTAATAAATGAACAAACAAACATGGATGGACCACTTGGCAAAGGTGGCATATGTTATTCATGTTCACACTGAGGTCCCTGTGGTCTTTTCTTGGCTACAGTGGATCAGTTGCTGACCCTACAGATGATGAGGCACTCAGAGCATCTGAAATTCCTGATTTCTTTTCTATAAATAAAGCATAGTTCACCATGATGTAAGTCACAGTGAAACCTGCTTTCCCCCAGGCTACATTATACTACTTTGGCACTTAACGCATTGTCTTATACTTGTTTATTTATTTGTCTCTTCTACACTGTTAAGTTTTTTGAGGACAGGGCTCGTATATTGTTCACCAATCATTAAGCTCTGTGTAAGTACCTGATACAGTTTTCAATGACTGAATCAGTGAATGAACACACATTTGTTGCAAGTTTTAGTAGTTCTTAAACTTTGCCATTTTTAAAAAAAATATATGGAAAATTTATGCAAATGCGGGCATGCAGGTTCTACTCTTGAAATTCTGTTTCAGTAGGGCTTAGATGAATATGCATTTTTAACAACAGCCCAGTTGATTCTGAAGCAGATAGTCTGGAGGCCACATTTACAAACTCATTCAGGGGTTAGTTAACCTCTGAAGTCTAGCATCTTATTTGGGGGTGGGAGGGTTTGTCTGTGACATAGTTGTAAAATGACTAACTGAATTCCTCTAAAGGAAATTGTAAAAATGACTCTTGATAGGAAAAATCAAGTAATTTTTACCATTTCTATTTGACCAACACTTGTTTTAAACTTGCTCTAAACTACTCTTTTGAGCAGATTGTCATAGGATAATGTCCTCCAAATAGAAATAATGGCATTAGTGTAATTGCCTTTTTGTATTACCTGAATCATCTGGACTGAGGAAGATGCTTCCTGTCCGCAGAGAGGCACGTCTGCTCTCTGGACCAGCAGCGCAAGATGGAGACCCTCTTGCCCGAAGTGATGTGACAAGGCCTCCTTGACCTCCTGTTTCACATGCTCCTGTTTCAACCTGCTGTGTGGATAACCAGGAGTGTCCAACACCTGGATCTGCAGGGTTATCTCTTGCCCTCCTCGACGCATGAAGCCACAGAGGTGACAACTGCGGCCTAGACAACAATCTTTGGTTACAGAACATGGAGAAAAGCTGCTGTGGAAGTCTGTGCTTCCCAGAAGAATGTTCCCAGCAGAACTTTTTCCACTCTGAGTCATGCCAAAGAGGGCCAAGTTGATGATCATCTTGTTGGAGTCTGTCATGTCTGTGGGTAAACAAAGGTTCAGCATAAGCAGTTAGGCTTCTATAGTCACCCAATGTAAGGCTTTTTACGTGGCCTGGAGCCCTGCTGGTACTACTTTTGGCTTACTTACCCCTCATTCATAGTGCCTAAAGCATGGAGGAGTGCTCCACTAAAGTGGAGACACCCCAGTGACAGTGGGAAGATTGAAATAATATTGGTAGTTTGCAGTGGGAGAGGAGAGAAAAGTCAAATATAGATAAGAAAGAGATGAGGAAGCAATAATTGCAGGAAAATGAGGGGAAGAAAAACCAAATTACATGAAGATAATGTAAACCATCTTTAGGAGGAATATGTTAACTCATCAATGTGGCAGGTGAGTCGGTTTAGCAATAGGTGCTGAGTTTTCTGAGTTCATTCAAAAGACTAGCAGCAGTATTTGAAAATCAATCACTCTTGGAGGAGAAGAAGGAACAGAAGAGTGGAAGAAATGGATCTTTCTGGCATGTTAAATAACATCGCCTACTTCCCCACCTCCCCACCCCTGGAATACACAAGTGGCATCTGCAAAAAATTATCTTTCCTGACTTCCTGAATGTTTGTCTCCTGTGAAACATGAATACTGTTAAAGAAGATTTCTGTTTTTGTTTACTATTTTTTTACAACCAGGCAACATTCTGACGAAAATGAGAACTGCTTGTAATTTTTGTTCTGAAATAATTAATAAATCATTTTCATGGTCTACCATGGTAACTTATTGGCTTTTGAATAAAGGAAGTAAAGCCCAACACATTGTGTAGCTCAGTTAGGAGGGAGGAGAATCTTGGGAGAATCTATTCCATTTACAGCACCCCTAAAATGGAGGTAATCTTTTGTGTAGAACATAAGCATTTTAAGGTCATTGATCATTTTCATTAGATCAGTACAACAGAGCTACAGGCCAATTGCCAAATGAACTCAACCTGCTGATTCAGAAGTAAGGACATTTAATTAAAATTGCATATTTACTATTTTTGCTTATAACTTATACTTCTATTATTCAGTTTTATGTACCTCTGGCCTTTCTTGTCCTCTACTGCCCCTCACCCCAAACTCCCTAGACTCTACTATGAACATTTTGAAGGAACCTCACACCCTCACACAAAAGACACTCATTTTTGGAGCCCCTCAAGGTGACCCCAGTTTACCCAGCTCATTCAGCTGTGTTGGCTGAGCCACAGTCACTCAGATTTCTTTTTACTCCTGAATCAAATGAGTAATTAAAAAAATAATAATTATTATAGAATCCCAATATACTCGCTGTATGTCACCTACCTTTTCCAATCTTAAAAATACTTTTTCCACAAAGACTTCCCTGGAGCCGGTACAGTTGTTCTTTGGTATGAACTTTAACCTTCTGACAGTGTTACCGTACCATTCTGGGACTGATACTGTACGTATTTTATTTAGTTAATCTATGACCAGAATCCTCCCCATAAATGGTTAGTTGTCTTTCTCTAATCAGCACTGACTTTTTTTTTTTTTGTCATCTGACAGGCTGGTCATTTCAACAGATACTTCCTGAAACTTTATTTCCAAGATTAAATTCTTTGTTTTAGGGCATCTCTATTAGGTAACAGCTTATCTACAGCATAAAGATGCAAGATTGACAACTATTAAACACAAACTAGATTCAAAAGCAATGGTTATGTTTTTTTCCATTGTAAATGATGGAATGTTCCTCATTTATACTACTTCATCAAAAGTTTCAACAAATAGATATGCAATATACATGCAATCAATAGATACTGAGGTCATAACAGTATTTAGTTCATAAATTCAAAAATTCTATAAGAAAATGCTTGGCTATTTCCATGGAATTGAAATTATTTTATCCTAACTGAGGTAATCACTAGCATGCTCATATCTGCACATGTAGTTCCTGTATCAATTAATGATAGCATATTTCAGAAAAGGAGTACAACCAACTGTAAATTGAGGCCAAATACATTTTGCTTAAAATCGGGTTTCATTTTGTTATTGAAAGCTTTAATTTTTTCTCTATATAACCCCTACTTCTCCAACTACCTTTTTAGTGTGTAAGATGTAGAAACCTTAATATGGTTATATTCTGATTCATCTTCTCTTATACCTCTCAAAAAGTCTGTGAAGTATGTATTTCTTTGTGAAGGAATCTTGGAGACATCTGGAATGCCTTATGACTTCATGGGCAGAAAGTTAAAAAGTCTTCCTGTGTGGATATAACAAGGAAAACATGAACCGTTTTCATTCATCTGACAAGCACATTTGGCTTTCTTGAATGAAGCAGAAAGAACCTCCCCCAGGTGGCAGTAGTGGCCTGTTTCCTAAGAAGTGATTTTGAACTAGAATTTATTTGCATTTTCTTCCTCAAACCATAAACACATTCTTCAAATAGGCAACCTACATCAACACATACTAATTGTGTGGGAGATTTTTGAATAAAGGTAAAATGAAGCCATCTTTCCTATGTTCCATATAAAATGTGACAGATGTAGAAGGTTCTTCTTAGTTTTCCACTTTGCAATCATAATTTAAATCATTTGCTGAATGCAGCAGTTGACAGTTTAACAAATAAGGTTCAGAGTTCATATGTGTGATTAAAAGTTCCAATGAGGCTTCAAAATTTAAAAATAATTTCCAACAGGTTTAATGGTGGTTTTAAATCTAAGTCAATTTAGAGATTACATAGAAGGGTAATGTATTGTTATTAGATGTTAAATAATTGATCTTAATTCCTTTTGGATCAGAGTGAAAAAACAACTTGAAAAATTACCTTCACTCTTTACAGAAACTTGGCTAAATATAATGTAGGTGGAATAAAACTGTATTACTGTAATGGCTGGCTCTGGGGTTTCTCTGAGGAAGGAAATTCTTTGAGAAAATAGTTCGATTAGCTACTTGAAGTAGAAAAGGGGATCCTGATAACGTAAGTCAAACTCACAAAAACTGATTGCCAAACTGTTGGGAATGGGGGAAGAGCCAAGAAGAGAGTAGAGAAGATCAGGGTATATCAAGAATGGATGGAGGGAGGGAGAGAGAGAGAGAGAGAAAGGGAAAGGAGAAGGAGGTAGTGGGGGACATTAGAACATGGCAGGAATCTGGATTTCCCACTTGTGCAAATGGCTAAAGGACTGTGTTAGAGCAGAGATAGCTAATGTTCAATTTTAAGTTCTTTACATTTCTGGGATATAAAGTAAGCTGCGTTCATGATTACTTTGTATGAAGGTGGATTTTTGTTTTTGTTTTGTTTTTGGTTGTTGTTAGCATTTTACTTTATTTTATTTTGTTTTGATGGAAATTAATGGAGAAACCTGAGGTCCACTCTAGGTTAGCACAAGATAAGGACCACAGAAGTTGGAGATTGGAAATGACATCTGAACTGAGGTAATTGAGAAGAGGCAGGAGGTTGAAGCTAGAAGGACACTAGTCCCTAGGAGTTTTCAAGAATCTTAGGAAGGATCTTAGACTTTACACAGTCTCTGAAATGAGATACTATGTTGTAAGGGGGACCCCTGTTGACATGAGTAACAATTAGATTTCAAATTACACACATAAGCAGAGTATTAGTTTGCTAGGACTATCATAGCAAAGTATCATAGACTGAGTGGTTTAAATAACAAAAATTAATTTTCTCACAGTTCTTGAGGCTAGAAGTGTGAGATTAGGGCATCAGCTCCTGAAGCCTCTCTCCTTAGCTTGTCCATGGTCATCTTGTCCCTGTCTCTTCACATGGTCTTTCCTGTGTATGTTTGCGCGCAAATTTGTTCTTCTTAAAAGGACACCAGTCATAGTGGCTAAGGGCCCACCATAATGACCTCATTTTAACTTAATTACCTGTCTCCAAATACAGACATATTCTGAGGTACTAGAGGTTAGGATTTTAACATATGAATTTGAGAGAGACATAATTCATCTCATAATGTACACATACACATATATTAACACTTGTGCATATATGTATACATTATAATTATATAAATTGTACATCTCTATACTCAATAAAATTGTGTCTCTATACTCCATAAAATTGAGGTTTAGTATAAGCAGTCCTTGACTTACGGCAATTTGACTTAACACGTACTCTTATTATGGTTGTAAACAAATTCCAATTTTCATTGGCTTGAACTGTGAACACATTGCTTATATGTTATGTCTTTTCATAATAAAGAAGACCCTTAGAGTGATAACCAGAATCTGTAATTATGATGTCTAAATGAACTTAACCTTGGCCAACACTGTTGTAAGTTGAGGGGAGCACTGATATGCTGGCTATAGTTGGTGGTAACTTAATTAACTCCGTTTCAGCTGCTCTTAGAATAAGACATCAGATCTTACCGTTCCAAAAATTTCAGAGAACACTGGTCAGCAGTTTATATTTTGAGGACAGTCCTAATTTGAATGCATTTTGAAGTTTCTTGGAGCCATGAAGAATACCCATGTCTGAATAGGAATACCGATGGGAATATGAGAAGGCTTCAGTCCAAACTTGGTTGGTTTCACATTTTAAAGACTACCAATCTCATTCTCACTCAGGAACATTTACGATACTGTTTTTTGTTTGTTTTTTGCTTTCCTCCTGAGTATTTCTGATTGATTCTTTTAAGGATTATAAATGAAATTAGTGTATTTCAAAGCATCTAGGAAATTCAGAATAGAAGAGGGGAAAATAGGATTATTTAAAACATTTTATTTCCTGGCCTGCATGGAACAGTGGCTCCTCTTGGTGACTGACACAGTAAGCACATTTCTTTTTCCAAATTACCCATGTCCTCCCCCTACTTATTCCTCTTCCTTAAGTAACACTACTGTGATGAGAGGCATTAATGATGGGATTATGTTTAGCATGTGAATGGTGTGGAGGCGAGACTAATTGTTGGCAATTACTTAATCAGCGATTGGTATTCTTTTGCTATGCTACTCCATTCAGTTTTCTAAGATTTACTTATAATTTTAACAACTCTATTAATAGTAAAATTGCTTTATAGATTTCTATTTTTTATCCTATATTTGTTAATTTTTCAGATCAAGAATATACTAACCTCTTGAAACGAATTAGAAAAATCTTTTTCTTTGCGGTACTCTGCAATAATTCCGATACCTTGGCAATTATTGGTTTGAAGAAACTTTCACAAAAACAGTTAGGCCAAGCAGCTTTCTAGAGGTTATTCCAGAATAACTTTAAAAATTTTTGCCATAGTAATTTGACTCTTCTTTTGTCAATTTTGATGATTTTTATGTTTTATATTTTAGCATTGATCCCTCTTCTTGTTCTGTGTTGGCTTATATATTGGATTTGACTTTATATACTTAGTAAATGTTTGCACACATGTGTATGTGTGTGTGCACATATGTATATGCATTTAACTTTTATACTTTTATAGTTTCAAAAGGATTTCCATTAAAATAAATGAAATTTATAATCTCATACCTTTAGGATATAATGAATGATGTGACTTTTATTAAAATAACTAAACTTTTGGTTACCAGCTTTGAGGTTGAAAACTAAGAATCACAGGTATACTCATGTTATCATTTACCATTATAATATAGTAAGTCATCATATAAATATATGTTATTACTAAAAAATGAATGCAACCATGTAAACAAGAGAAAGTTAGTAGGCTTTTTGTTTGTTTTTAAGTTTTTATTTAATCACACTGTGCTCATCACAAGTAGACTCCTTAATCCCCATCACCTATTTTACTCATCCCCCTGCCACCTCCCATCTCACAACCATCAGTTTGTTCTCTAGTTAAGGGTCTGTTTCTTGGTTTGTCTCTCTCTTTCTCTCTCTCTCTTATTTTCCTTTGCTTGTTTGTTTTGTTCCTTAAATTCCACATGTGTGTGAAATCATATGGTATTTATCTTTCTTTGACTGACTTATTTCACTTAGCATTATACTCTCTAGCTCCATCCATATTGTTGCAAATGGTAAGATTTCATTCTTTCTTATGTCTGAGTAATATTCCATTACACACACACACACACACACACAATACATCTTCTTTATCCATGCATCAATCGATGGACATTTGGACTGCTTCCATATCTTGGCTATTGTAAATAACGTTGCAATAAACATAGGAGTGCATGTATTCCTTTGGATTAGTGTTTTTGTATTCTTTAAGTAAATACCCAGTCCTGCGATTGCTGGTCGTAGGGTATTTCTATTTTTAACTTTTTGAAGAACCTCCATGTTGTTTTCCAGAGTGGCTGCACCAGTTTGCATTCCCACCAACAGTGCAAGAGGGCTCCCCTTTCTCCACATCCTCACCAACACCTTTTGTTTCTTGTGTTTTTAATGTCAGCCATTCTGACAGGTGTGAGGTGATATCTCATTGTAGTTTGGATTTGCATTTCCCTGATGAGAAGTGATGTTGAGCATCTTTTCATGTGTCTGTTGACCATCTGTATATCTTCTTTGGAAAAACATCTATTCATGTCTTCTGCTCATTTTTTTTTAACTGGATTCTTTGGGGGGGGTGTATGTGTGGAGTTTTATAAGTTCTTTATATATTTTGGATACTAACCTTTTATTGGATATGTCATTTGCAAATATCTTCTCCCATTCAGTGGATTGCCTTTCAGTTTTGTTGATTGTTTCCTTTGCTGCTCAGAAGCTTTTTATTTTGATGTAGTTCCAATGTTTATTTTTGCTTTTGTTTCCCTTGACTCGGGGGACCTATCTAGAAAGAAGTTGCAATGACCAATGTAAGAGAAATTGCTGCCTGTGCTCAGGATTATAGGATTTGTATGGTTTCAAGTCTCATTTAGGTCTTTTATCCATTTATTTATTTATTTTTGTGTAGGGTGTAAGAAAGTGGTCCAGTTTCATTCTTTTGCATGTTGCTGTCCAGTTTTCCTAATACCATTTGTTGAAGAGACTGTCTTTTTTCCATTGGATATTCTTTCCTGCTTTGTTGAAGATTACTTGACCATATAGTTGTGGGTCCATTTCTGGGTTTTCTGTTCTGTTCCATTGATCTATGTGTCTATTTTTGTGCCAGTACCATACTGTTTTTATTACTACAGTTTTTTGTAATATAACTTGAAGTCTGCAATAGTGATGCCTCCAACTTTGCTTTTCTTTATCAAGATTGCTTTGGCTATTTGGGGTCTTTTGTGGTTCCATACAAATTTTAAGATTGTTCTAGTTCTGTGAAAGAAATGCTGTTGGTATTTCGATAGAAATTGCACTAAATGTGTAGATTACTTTGGGTAGTATGGACATTTTAAAATATTTGTACTTCCAATCCATGAGCATAGAATGTCTTTCCATTTCTTTGTGTCATCTTCAGTATCTTTTATCAGTATAGTTTTCAGAGTACAGGCCTTTCACCTCTTTGGTTAGGTTTACTCCTAAGTATCTTATCATTTTTGGTACAGTTGTAAATAGGATTGTTTTCTTCATTTCTCTTTCTGCTGTTTCATTATTAGTGTATAGAAATGCAACAGATTTCTATACACTGATTTTGTATCCTGTGACTTTACTGAATTCATTTATCAGTTCTAGCAGTTTTTTGGTGAATCTTTTAGGTTTTCTATATATAGTATCATGTCAGCTGCAAATAGTGGAAGTTTTACTTCTTCCTTGCTGATTTGGATGCCTTTTATTTCTTTTTGTTGTCTGATTTTTTTATCTGATTTCCATGGCTAGGACTTCCAGTACTATGTTTAATAAAAGTGATGAGAGGGGACATCCTTGTCATGTTCATGACTTTTGGGGAAAGTCTCTCAGATTTTCCCCATTGAGGATGATGTTAGCTGTGAGTTTTTCATATATGGCCTTTATCATGTTGAGTTATGTTCTCTCTAAACCTACTTTGTTGAGGGTTTTTATCATGATTGGATGTGGTACTTTGTCAAATGCATTTTCTGTGTCTATTGGCATGATCATATGGTTCTTATCCTTTCTCTTATTGATGTGACGTATCATGTTGATTGATTTGTGAATTTCGAATCACCCTTGCAGCCCAGGAGTAAATCCCATTTGATCGTGGTGAATGATTTTTTAAATGTATTGTTGGATTCAGTTTGCTAGTATTTTGTTGATGACTTTTGCATTTTGTTCCTCAGAGATACTGACCTGTAGTTCTCTTTTTTTTTGTGGTGTCTTTATCTGGTTTTGGTATCAAGGTAATGCTGGCCTTATAGAATGAATTTGTAAGTTTTCCTTCCTTTTCTATTTTTTGGGATAGTTTGAGAAGAATAGATATTAACTCTTCTTTAAATGTTTGGTAAAATCCACCTGTGAAGTCATCTGGTCCTGGACTTTTTTTGTTGGGAGTTTTTTGATGACTGATTCAATTTCTTTGCTGGTAATTGGTCTGTTCAAATCTTCTATTTCTTCCTTTTTGCAGGTTATATGTTTCTAGGAATTTATCTGTTCCTTTTAGGTTGTCCAATTTTTGGCATAATTTTTCTTAATATTCTCTTAGAATTGTTTGTATATCTGCGGTGTTTGTTGTTATTTCTCCTCTCTCATTTGTGATTTTATTTATTTAGGTCCTTCCCATTTTTTCTTGGTAAGTCCGGCTAGAGGCTTATCAATTTTATTGATTTTTTTCAAAGAACCAGATCCTGGTTTCATTGATCTGTTCTATTGCTTTTTAGTTTGTATATCATTTATTTCTGCTCTAATCTTTATCATTTCCTTCCTTCTGCTGGTTTTAGGTTTTGTTTGTTTTCTTTTTCAAGCTCCTTTAGGTGTAAGTTTAGATTGCTTACTTGAGACTTTTCTTGCTGCTTGAGGTAAGCCTGTATTGCTATAAACTTCCCTCTTAGAATCGCTTTTGCTGTGTCCCAAAGGTTTTGAACCATTGTCTTTTCATTTTCATTTGTTTCCATGTAATTTTTAATTTCTTTTATTTCCTGGTTGACCCATTCATTGTTTAGTAGCATGTCATTTAATCTCCATGTATGTGTGGTCTTTCCAGATTTTTTCCTGTGGTTGACTTCTAGTTTCATAGTGTTGTGGTCGAAAAGATTCACGGTGGGGTGCCTGGGTGGCACAGTTGGTTAAGCGTCTGACTTGGTCTCAACTCAGTTCATGATTTCAGGGTTGTGAGATCAAGTCCTGTGTTGGGCTCCACACTCAGTACAGAGTCTGCTTAAGACTCTCACTCCCTCTCCCTCTGCCCCTTCCCATTACTCTTTCTTTCTCTCTCTCAAATAAATAAATAATCATAAAAAAATTAAAAAGAAGAGATTCATGGTATGACTTTGTTCTTCTTGAATTTGTTGAGGCCTATTTTGTGGCCTAGTATGTGATCTATTCTGAATAATGTTCATGTGCACTTGAAAAGAATGTGCACTATATTTTAGGATGGAATGTTCTGAATATATCCACCAAATCCATTTGGTCCAGTGTGTCATTCAAAGCCATTGTTTCCTTGTTGATTTTCTGTTTAGATGATCTGTTCATTGATATAGTGGGGTGTTAAAGTCCCCTACTATTATTGTATTATTATCAATTTTTTTCTTTGTTTTTAACTGTTTTATGTATTTGGGTGCTCCCATGTTGGGTGCATAAATATTTACAATTATTATATCTTCTTGTTGTATTGTCCCCTTTATTATCATGTGGTGTCATTCTTTGTCTCTTGTTACAGTTTTTGTTTTAAAGTCTATTTTGTCCAATATAAGCATTGCTGCTCTAGCTTTCTTTTGACATCCACTTGTGTGATAAATGTTTCTCTATCCCCTCACTTTTAATCTGCAGGTGTCTTTAGGTCTAAAATGAGTCTCTTATAGGCAGCGTATAGATGGGTATTGTTTTTTCATCCTTTCTGTCACCTGATGTCTTTTGATTGGGGCATTTATTTCATTTACATTCAAAGTAATTATTGGTAGATATGTATTAATTGCCATTTTATTACTTGTTTTGCTTCTGAAGATTTTCTCTGATCCTTGTCTTTCTCTTCTTCATGGTTTGCTGGTTTTCTTTAGTAATATATTTGGATTTCTTTCTCTTTATTATTTGAATATTTATTAGTGGTTTTTGATTTGTGGTGACCATTGGATTTGTATATAACATCTTCTGCATGTAGCAGTCTATATTAAGTTGATGGTCCTTTAAGTTTGAACCCATTCTTAGGGCACCTGGGTGGCTCAGTCAGTTAAGCATCTGACTCTTGATTTTGGCTCAGGTCATGATCTCAGGGTCATGGGCTTAAGCCCCGAGTTGGGCTCTGTGCTCATCAGGGAGTCTGCTTAAGATTCTTTATCTCCCTCTTCTGTCCTTCCCCCCACTCTCTCTCTCTTTCTCAAATAAATAAATATATATTTTTAAAGATTTTATTTATTTATTTGAGACAGAAAGAATGAGAGAGAGAGAGCACATGAGAGAGGGGAGGGTCAGAGGGAGAAGCAGGCTCCCTGCCGAGCAGGGAGCCCGATGCGGGACTCGATCCAGGGACTCCAGGATCATGACCTGAGCCGAAAGCAGTCGCTTAACCAACTGAGCCACCCAGGCACCCTCAAATAAATAAATATTTAAAATAAAAGTTTGAACCCATTCTTTACTCCTCTCCTCCTCATGTCCTAGGTATATGGTGTCATATTTTACATCCTTTTCTTTTGTGAGTTCCTTGATTGATTTTTTTAGAGAATTATTCATTTTTACTGCTTTTGTGTTTCTTACCTTTATACAGTCATTTTTCATCTTTCCTTTCCAAAGAGTCCCCTTTAATATTTCTTGCATGGCTGGTTTAGTGGTCAGGAACTTCTTTAGTTTTGTTTGTCTGGGAAACTCTATCTCTCTTTCTATTCTGAATGATAGCCTTGCTGGATAGATTATTCTTGGCTGCAGGTTTTTCCTATTTAGCACTTTGAATATATCATGCTACTCTTTTCTGGCTTGGAAAGTTTCTGCTGAAAAATCCACTGATAGCCTTATGGGGTTTCCTTTGTATGTAACTGTCTTTTGACTTCCTGCTTTTAATATTTTTTCTTTATCACTATATTTTGCCATTTTAATTACAATATGTCTTGGTGTGGATATGCTTTTGTTGATTTTGTTGGGGGTTCTCTGTTCTTCCTGGATCTGGATATCTGTTTCCTTCCCCAGATTAGGCAAGTTTTAAGGTATTATTTCTTCAAATAAATTCTCTGTCCCCCTTTCTCTCTCTTCTTCTGGGACTCCCATAATACAAATGCTATTATATTTGATGGAATAACTGAGATCCCTAAGTCTATTCTTGTTTTGCATAATTCTTTTTTCTCTCTTTTGTTCAGCTTGATTACTTTCCATTACTCTGTCTTCTAGGTCATTCATTCATTCATTCATTCGTCTGCTTCTTCCAGCCTGTGGTTCTTTCTATCAAGCATGTTTCTCATTTTATTTATTGAACCCTTTATCTCTGCTATGTTATTCCTTATCTCTGCCTGAAGTCTCTAACTCATGTCCTCCACTCTTTTCTCAATTCCAGTGAGTATCCTTATGATCATTGACTTAAATTTCCATCAGTAATGTTACTTATATCTGTTTCACTTAGATCTCTGGCTGTGGCCTTGTCCTGTTCTTTCATTTAGGATACATTCCTCTGTCTTCTCATTTTGTCTCTGTGCCTGTTTCTCTGTGTTAGAAAAGCCAGCTATGTCTCCATTCTTGAGGTAGTGGCTTTATGAAGAAGATATACAGTGTTGTGTCCCCTGTTCTGCAGGGCCTGGCACTTCTGGGAGTGTCTCCAATGTGTCCTACATGCACTCTGCTGTTGTGTTCTGGCTGCTGTTTATCCTTCAGGCCAATGTCTGCAGAGGCTCTCTTTGCCTGTTGTGGGCAGTGTTAATCCCTGGCCTGAAGGTGTCATGTTTTAACAAGGTGTGCTCTGGTCTGCTTGTGAAATGAGACCTGCTTGTGAATGAGACCACTGCTGCCACCAAAACCGAATCTTGAAAAGCTCCTGGGTCAGGAGATGCAGTGTTGGCCAGGGTTTGGGCCAGTCTTCTGGGGGAGGGGACCTGCTGCACTGGGACTGAGGCAAGCATGACTGGGAAGGATGGTTCCACCAGAGTGCTGTGGAGGCAGGGCTTGGTATAAGCAAGTTAAGTAGCAACTGTGAGCACTGTGCTCGTTCCCACAGGTGGCTGTGTGTTTATGCTGATGGGCAGGGGAGGGAAATGATGCTGGTCAGTTCCTTTGTTCCTGGAAGCATCTCTCCATTAATGCTGCCTTTCTGGGACACACTCGGAGAAAAGCAAATAGCTGCTCCACTGTGTGCCCCAGGTGCTCTTCACTGTTTCCATGCTATATGTCTGCAGGCTGTTTGCCCTGCCTTCTCTCTGCAGCCCCAATGTCCTCTGAGCTCTGCCAGAGCGAAACACACTGACCTTTAAAACTCCAGGCTTTAAGCCCTACTGGTTGTAAGAATCCACAAAGTTCCAGGCCTTCTTGCTTTCCATGCCAATTGCTATGGGAATTCATGTTCCTTGTGGGCTGACCTGTGTGCTAATCTGTCTCTTGCCATTTTCTATGACTGGCGCTCCCTCCCCACAGCAGCAGGCATGATCTGTTTCTCTTCCAAGTCATGTCTCCACACTTCATACCTTCTTCAAGGTGGCCTCTTCTTCTTTTGTGGCGTTTGTTCTGCCAGGCTTTAGGTCGATTTCTGGGTTATTCAGGATGATTTCATAGTTATTTAGTACTTTCCATGGGATGAGGCAAGCCTAGGGTCCTCCTACTCTGCCACCATCTTCAAAATTAGTAGTTTTAATTCAAAGGATCTCAAATCTCCCAAGATTTATTCTCAAAAAACTTCTGCTAAATTCTGTTATCCTAATTTAGATCCTCTTTGATAAAAGATTTTTCTTATTCAATCTTGAGAAATAAGATGATATAATGCAGAATATTATTGTATATTCATATAAAAATAATTTTATATGTCAAAGATTTTATGCTTTATTCTTCTTACCTAGGAAATAAAAGGCACTCAACCTGTATGGATAAATATATTTTATTAGCCAAATGCACAGATCCAGGGGGTCTCATAATGATTAATAAAGCTATTAATTCCTTAGCCCCTAAGATAAGACACTAGATTGACTTCAACTTCTAAGAGACTCTAGTTTGTCATGTATTATTCAATTTCAAATATTTATGTGTTATCAATTCTTCTAGTAATGTCTTGGGAGGCACTAGAAAATTCTCTTATCATGATACAAAGCATCATAAATGCCATGGATATTGGTCAGAAATAAAGTTAATGGCCATGGATATCAGATGTCACACCTGATACCTCTTAACTTGATGCCACAAAATCTCCCATTTTATGGGAATTTTTTTTCCCCTAAAATAACTGAGAATCTCAAGTCAAGAAAAATAGACCCTGCATAATAATAACCGTAACTTACTTAATATATTTATAGTCTTCCTAGGATACCTAATTTTTCTTTTCCAAGAAAATGTAAACTTTTTCTCTCCTTAGTAATAACTGTGGTATGGAACTAACTTCCCAGATATTATCACTAGAATTTGCTGATAGCAAAATGTCTGAAACACTGCTAATTACTTTAGAAAGGTCAGAAAATTCCCTAACTCCCTTAATATTTTCCTGTCCCATATTGAGGTTAGGTAGGGTGTGTGTGTGTTGCTTGCCCAGTGATGGACTGTTATCAACTAAGCTATGCAAAAGACATGATACATGACAATAAGACAGTCTTATCAGGCTCCTATCAAAGAATGTCAGCTACATGGGAGGTATAGTTATTAGTATTAAATTCAGGTCTTGAGTGATTTCTGGAGATGAAATACTGGATGGCAAAGCTTTACTATATAGTATCCCTTTATTGAACCTTAAAAAATAAAACAGATAAATAAAAAAAAATAGCAGAGTACTAAACATACTTGTGGCCTAAAGAAAGAATTTTAGATTTCCAAATTCCTAACAATACTGAGGAGTGACTGAGCTACTGAGAGAAGGAGAATAAAATTAGTGTCCTCCTTTGTAGATTTCTATGCGATGCAGATTACCTAAAGGCATATCATAGAGAGGTTGTAATGATGTATAAAAAGAAATGTCAGTGTTGTGTTTGTGTGTGTGTGTACATGCATGCTATATGAGTTCAGCATACTCTAAGAGAAAGCTAAGACATGTAGTACATGTGACAGGCACTGTTCTAGACACTTTTAATACATTAAGCCACACAGCCCTCTGGAGTGGCTAGTATTATTAATCCCATTTTAAGGGACATTAAAGCACAGAGAGGTTAAGTAACTTGCTCATGATCATATAGCTGGTAAGTCTCAGAGTTAGAGTTACTCTTATTTTCAGTGTATAGTTATTGATACTCATCTGCTCAACTAGTTACTATTTTTATTTCAGCTATAGCACTTGGCCAGAATAGTAGGATTATATGCCAAAGTGTAGAGAAGGGGAAAAGGTACACTGGAAGAAGGCAAAGGGACACAGGGAGTATGATTTGTCAATATATGTAAACGGTACTTAATTTTTATACTTTGTTCCCCAAAAATGTTTTGGGAAAACATTTAAAGCATAAGAAACGGATTTTCTAAAGGAAAAGTTAGATTTGTCCAAAGTTATTTAACATTTGGCTAATGTGCTTTGTTTCTGTTTTGGGCCCAATCTTATTGATCATCCAGGCCATTTTAATCATAAAGACCCCCCCCTCCCAAAAAACAAAACAAAAAAAACCCAACCAATAACAGCAACAATAGTGACAATAATGACAACAGCTGTACTTTTTTGGGCAATTACTCTGAGGCAAGTATGTGCTAAGTGCTTTATGTGAATTTTTTCATGTAAGTCTCATAACAAATCTGTGTGATAGGCACAATTATTGTCACTTTCTCCATAAGGAAGCAGACTCAGAAGAATCCTCCCAAGGTCACACAGCTTAGAAATAGCAGAAAGGGAACTCCAGCCCAGGTCTACCTGAGTCCAGAGACCATATGCTTATTCATTTTACCATAAAATGGATAAATTCAAAAGGGAAATGCTAAATGCTCTGCACAAGTCCTTTGCTTACGTTCTACTTAATTCTGGTCATACCCAGTAACTATCATAAATAAGCACTTTGTTAAAATCATACACTGACCTGGTATTATACTTCTGTGATCATGGCCCCACACAGTACATCACATCCTGCTTGTCAGCCAAGTCTCCACAGAAATTAACAAGCATAATTTAAAAGTCAGAGGCAGAGCAGGCGAGAAAGTGGGTGGTAAGTTTTAAGAATGGTTTTCAGGTGCTCACCACATGAGCTAAGTGCAAAAAAGATAAATGCTAAGATCTATGCATTGTGTGGTCTATGAGAGATGAGGTCAGTAATTTAACACTGTAGTGTAGTGGTAAATTTCAAAAAGAGACATATGATATTTACATAATTCCTAAAAGGTGAAATTAAATAGGTCTGGATAAGAGCCACTATCTGTGCCAAGCATGATTATATGAAATTGAAGTCATTGCTTTACAGTATTGCTATAAAATTGCTGGGCTAAAAAACAAACCATAGGCCCACAGTATTTGGAGACATTCATCTGAAACATATTGTTATAAGCTTAGATGTGGTAGAAGAGTTGAATTTGGTCTTCTGGCCAATCTGGGAAGGTATACAGGATATTACAGAATAAAATAAAAATCATGTTTACATAGTCCAATTGTAAGCTTAATTTGGCAAAAGAAATGGCAAGTAGATTGCATATAGAAGTGGCAAAACAGCTCTATGGTACAAGGTGGTCTTGTCCTGTTTTATAATATTTTGTTTTTAAGCTAGATATTCTCTGAAGCAATCTCTGAACTTTGTGGTGTGCACAAATTTACATTATAATGAAAGACCAAAAGATAACATTTAGAAATGATATTATGCAACATAAATACATAGATGACATCACAACCTGATGTGACAATAAGATATCATGGGTGGTATTTAAGCATAGTATGAAAATATATATTTCTTCCTATGGTTGTTCCTTATGTTCACCAAAGATAAAAGAAATAAATGTTGCTATTATTCAAGATAAAGGTAATTATTTTTAAAAGAGTTTTATTTTTAAAAAGAAAATATCATGAAAATGTGTTTATTAAAATTTATGCCAGCACTGTAGATATTAAGGAATATAGGAAGCTTATTCAAGTTGAGTCCCCAAATAGCTAATTAACTAGCAATTCAAAACATATTGAGTGACTAATTTGTGCTGGGTACATCATTTATTTTCCAGAAATCAGAGTTTTGATAAGATAATTATAAGGCAAATTAAATTCTACAGGATTTATTGTTATATTTCCTTCTCTTTTTTTATTTTGAGTATAGTTGACAAACAATGTTAACATTAGTTTCAGGTGTACAACATAGTGACTCAACAACTCTATACTGTTAATCTATATCTCTTAATCTCACATGTGTTTCATAATGTAGGAGGTACTCAAAAACTCAAAAGTGAAAACTTTTCAGAATCTGAACACACCTAGACTCCAAACCATTGCCAGAAAACTAGAGGGCTACATCGCTTTTTCTCCTTTATTAGCACCTAAAGGAACAGTTATTGTCACTCAAATAAATGATTGTTGAATGAATACCTTTATGCAAATTTGTAAGAATTAGAAACAAAATAAAATAGAACAGGATTGAAAATCTAGAAAGTCTCTGAGAGCTGGTTACTTCTTTTTTTTTAAAGATTTTATTTATTTGACAGAGAGAGATAGTGAGAGCAGGAACACAAGCAGGGGGAGTGGGAGAGGGAGAAGCAGGCTTCCCATGGAGCAGGGAGCCCAATGCGGGGCTTGATTCCAGGACCCTGGGACCATGACCTGAGCCGAAGGCAGACGCTTAACGACTGAGCCACCCAGGCGCCCCGAGCTGGTTACTTCTTTACAAAACAAGAAATTATCTACTTCAGAGGACTGTTGTAGGCTTTAAGACAGATAAAGTATATGAATATATTCTGCAATATGTCTTATTATAGGAAGTGTTTAATAAATATCGATTGAATTTGAATTTGTCTTTACAATAAGGCAGATTTTATTTATTTATTTATTTATTTATTTATTTATTTATTTATTTATTTATTTATTTAATTTTATTATGTTATGTTAGTCACCATGCAATACATCATTAGTTTTTGATGTGGTGATCCACGATTCATTGTTTTCATATAACACCCAGTGCTCCATGCAGTATGTGCCCTCCTTAATACCCATCACAGGGCTAACCCATCCTCCCACCCCCTCCCCTCTAAAACCCTGTTTGTTTCTCAGGTCCATAGTCTCTCATGGTTCATCTCTCCCTCCAATATCCCCCCCTTCATTTTTCCCTTCCTTCTCCTAATGTCCTCCATGCTATTCCTTATGTTCCACAAATAAGTGAAACCATATGATAATTGACTTTCTCTGCTTGATTCTTTCACTTAGCATAATCTCCTCCAGTCCCATCCATGTTGATGTAAAAGTTGGGTATTCATCTTCTCTGATGGCTGAGTAATATTCCATTGTATATATGGACCACATCTTCTTTATTCATTCATCTGTTGAAGGGCATCTCGGCTCTTTCCACAGTTTGGCTATTGTGGACATTGCTGCTATGAACATTGGGGTGCATATGGCCCTTCTTTTCACTACATCTGTGTCTTTGGGGTAAATACCCAGTAGTGCAATTGCTGGGTCATAGGGTAGCTCTATTTTTAAATTTTTGAGGAACCTCCACAGTGTTTTCCAAAGTGGCTGTACCAACTTGCATTCCCACCAACAGTGTAAGAGGGTTCCCCTTTCTCCACAACCTCTCCAACATTTGTTGTTTCTTTCCCTGTCCATTTTTGCCATTCTAACTGGTGTAAGGTGGTATCTCAGTGTGGTTTTGATTTGGATTCCCCTGATGGCTAATGATGATGAACATTTTTTCATGTGTCTGTTAGCCATTTGTATGTCTTCTTCAGAGAAGTGTCCTTTCATGTCTTCTGACCATTTTTTGACTTCATTATTTGTTTTTTGGGTGTTGAGTTTGAGAAGTTCTTTATACATCTTGGGTACCAGCCCTTTATCTGTAGTGTCATTTGCAAATATCTTCTCCCATTCTGTGGGTTGCCTCTTTGTTTTGTTGACTGTTTCCTTTGCTGTGCAGGAGATTTGTATCTTGATGAAGTCCCAGAAGTTCATTTTTGCTTTTCTTTCACTAGCCTTTGGAGATGTATCTTGAAAGAAGTTGCTGTGGGCGATCTCAAAGAGGTTACTGCCTATGTTCTCCTCTAGGATTTTGATGGATTCCTGTCTCACATTGAGGTCTTTCATCCACTTTGAGTTTATCTTTGTGAATGGTGTTAGAGAATGGTTGAGTTTCATTCTTCTGCATGTGGCTGTCCAATTTTCCCAGCACGATTTTTTGAAGAGACTGTCTTTTTTCCATTGCATGTTTTTCCTGCTTTGTCAAAGATTATTTGACCATAGAGTTGAGGGTCCATATCTGGGTTCTCTATTCTGTTCCATTGGTCTGTATGTCTGTTTTTGTGCCAGTACCATGCTGTTTTGGTGATCACTGCTTTGTAATATAGCTTGAAATCAGGCAACATGATGCGCCCAGCTTTGTTTTTCTTTTTCAACATCTCATTGGCGATTCGGGGTCTTTTCTGATTCCATACAAATTTTAGGATTGTTTGTTCCAGCACTTTGAAAAATGTCATTGGAATTTTGATGGGGATGGCACTGAAGGTATAGATTGCTCTGGGTAGCATAGACATTTTAACAATGTTTATTCTTCCGATCCATGAGCATGGAATGTTTTTCCATCTTTTTGTGTCTTCACTTTCTTTCATGAGTGTTCTGTAGTTCTTAGAGTGTAGATCCTTTACCTCTTTGGTTAGGTTTATTCCGAGGTATCTTATGGTTTTTGGTGCTATTGTAAATGGAATTGTTTTTCTAATTTCTCTTTCTACAGTTGCGTTGTTAGTGTATAAGAAAGCAACTGATTTCTGTGCATTGATTTTGTATCCTGCCATATTACTGAATTGCTGTATGAGTTCTAGTAATTTGGGGGTGGAGTCCTTTGGGTTTTCCACATAAAGTATCCTGTCATCTGTGAAAAGAGAGAGTTTGACTTCTTCTTTGCCAATTTGAATACCTTTAATTTCTTTTTGTTGTCTGATTGCTGTTGCTAGGACTTCTAGTACTATGTTGAACAATAGAGGTGAGAGTGGGCATCCTTGACGTGTTCCTGATCTTAAGGGAAAGACTCTCAGCTTTTCCCCATTGAGGATGATATTCGCTGTGGGTTTTTCATAGATAGATTTTATGAGCTTGAGGAATGTTCCCTCTATCCCTATACTCTGAAGAGTTTTAATCACGAAAGGATGCTGTATTTTGTCAAATGCTTTTTCTGCATCAATTGAGAGGACCATATGGTTCTTCTCCCTCCTCTTATTAATGTGTTCTATCACATTGATTGATTTGCGAATGTTGAACCACCCTTGCATCCTGGGGATAAATCCCACTTGGTCGTGGGGATGATCCTTTTAATGTATTGTTGGATCCTATTAGCTAGGATTTTGTTGAGGATTTTGGAATCCATATTCATCAGGGATATTGGTCTGAAATTCTCCTTTTTGATGGGGTCTTTGCCTGGTTTGGCATTTCAAGGTAATGCTGGCCTCATAGAATGAGTCTGGAAGCTTTCCTTCTGTTTCTATTTTTTGAAACAGCTTCAATAGAATAGGTATTATTTCTTTGAATGTTTGGTAGAATTTCCCAGGGAATCCATCAGGCCCTGGACTCTTGTTTTTTGGGAGATTTTTGATCACTGCTTCAATCTCATTACTGGTTATTGGCCTATTCAGGTTGTCAATTTCTTCCTGTTTCAGTCTTGGCAGGTTATAGGTTTCCAGGAAGGCCTCCATTTCATCCAGATTGCTCAGTTTATTGGCATATAGTTGTTGATAATAATTTCTAATAATTGTTTCTATTTCCTTGGTGTTAGTCGTGATCTCTCCCCTTTCATTCATAATTTTATTAATTTGGGTCCTTTCTCTTTTCTTTTGGATAAGTCTGACCGGTCGTTTATCAATCTTTTTTTTTTTTTTTTTTAGATTATTTATTTATTTATTTGACAGAGAGAGACACAGCGAGAGAGGGAACACAAACAGGGGGAATTGGAGAGGGAGAAGCAGGCTTCCCGCAGAGCAGGGAGCCCAATGTGGGGCTCAATCCCAGGACCCCGGGATCATGACCCGAGCCGAAGGCAGACACCCAATGACTGAGCCACCCAGGTGCCCCTGGTTTATTGATCTTATTAATTCTTTCAAAGAACCAACTTCTGGTTCCATTGATCTGATCTACTGTGTTTCTGGTTTCTAATCCATAGGTCTCTGCTCTAATCTTAATTATTTCTCTTCTGATGCATGGTTTAGGCATTGTTTGTTGCTTTTTCTCTAGTTCTTTAAGGTGTAGAGTTAGATGGTGAATTCGGGATTTTCTGTTTTTTTTGAGTGAGGCTTGGATGGCTATGTATTTCCCCCTTAGGACTGTCTTTGCAGTATCCCATAGGTTTTGGACCAATGTGTTTTCGTTCTCATTGGTTTCCATGAATTGTTTAAGTTCTTCTTTGATTTCCTGGTTGACCCAAACCTTCTTGAGCAGAGTGGTCTTTTGCTTCCACGTGTTTGAATTTCTGCCAAATTTTTTCTTGTGTTTGAGTTCCAGTTTTAAAGCATTGTGGTCTGAGAATATGCAGGGAGTAATCTCAGTCTTTTGGTATCGGTTGAGACCTGATTTGTGACCCTGTATGTGGTCTATTCTGGAAAAAGTTCCATGTGTGCTTGAGAAGAATGAGTATTCTGTTGTTTTAGGGTGGAATGTTCTGTATATATCTATGAGGTCCATCTAGTCCAGTGTGTCATTCAAAGCTCTTGTTCCCTTGTTGATTTTCTGCTTCAATGATCTGTCTATTCCTGAGAGTGGAGTATTGAGGTCTCCTACAATTAACGTATTGTTATCAATATGAGTCTTTATTTTGGTTAACAGTTGGCTTATGTAGATGGCTGCTCCCATGTTGGGGGCATAGATAGTCACAATTGTTAGATCTCTTTGTTGGATTGACCCTTTAAGAATGATATAGTGTCCTTCTGTGTCTCTAACTATATTCTTCAGTTTATAATCTAATTTGTCTGATATAAGAATTGCTACCTCAGCTTTCTTTTGAAGTCTTTTGGCATGGAAGATGGATCTGCATCCCTTCACTTTCAGTCTGGATGTATCTTTAGGTTTAAAATGAGTCTCTTGTAGGCAGCATATGGATGGGTCCTGTCTTTTTATCCAATCTGCAACCCTGTGCCATTTTATGGGAACATTTAGGCCATTCACGTTGAGAGTGATTATTGAAAGATATGAATTAATTGTCATCATGTTGCCTGTGAAGACCTTTTTTTTATAGATTGTCCCTGTAAATTTCTGTTGTATATCACTCTTGGGGTCTTTCTCCTTTTATAGAACCCCCCCTTAATATTCTTGCAGGGCCGGCTTAGTGGTCACATATTCTTTCAGTTTCTGCTGGTTTTGGAAGCTCTGCATCTCTCCATCCATTTTAAATGCCCTTAAGATGGTTTCCTTGGTTCTAAGATTTGTGAGTTTTACTATTACATGCCGGGGTGTTGGCCTTTTTTCCTTGATCTTGGGAGGGGTCCTCTCTGCCTCTAGGACACAAATGTTTGTTTCATTCCTCAGATTAGGGAAGTTCTCAGCTATGATTTGCTCAAATACATCTTCTAGTCCTCTCTCTCCACCCCCTCTGGGATTCCAATAATTCTGACATTGGAATGCTTCATGGTGTCACATATTTCTCTGATTCTATTTTCATGCATTCTAAGTTGTTTTTCCCTGGCCTCCTCTTTTCCCTTTTTATCTATTAAATTGTCTTCCAGGTCACTAATTCTTTCTTCTGCCTCACTTACCCTAGCTATTAGATTATCTAGATTAGATTGGATCTCATTGATAGCATTTTTAAGTTCTGCCAATTCAGCTTTCATTTCTGCCCTTAGAGACTCTATGTTCTGTTAATCAATTTCTCCATTCTAGCTATTGTCTTCACAATTGCTAGCCTGAATTCCAACTCCGACATCTTGGTTATATCCATCCATTTGTAAATCTGTGGCATAAGTCATAATCTCTGAGTCTTTTCTATTTTGGGGGTTCCTCCCCCTACTCATTCTGTTGAGGGGTGGTTGAGGGAATATATAGAGTCCAAATTATTGACTACAACCCAAGCAAGATGCACCTGTTTTCTAGGGATGCTAGGGTTGCTGGCCTCTTGTTCTCCCAGCCTGTCTTCTGGGGGAGGGGCCTGATGCGCTGTTGCTCAAGCAACCCTGTATGGGCAGGGGGATGGGCTCAGTGGGAACTGGTTTTTAGGGACTTTTGTTCTCTGGTGGCTTTCCCTGGCGGCTTTCCGTGTCTCTTCCAAGAGCTGCACTGTTGCTCAGGCAACCCTGTTTGGGCAGATTTGCCCTGCCCCCCTGTGGCGGGGGATGGGCTCAGTGGGAACCGGTTTTTGGGGGCTTTTGTTCTCTGGTAGCTTTCCCTGGTGGCTTTCCATGTCTCTTCCAAGAGTCAGAGCAGAGGAGACTATATCCAACCCTCTGCCTCAGAGCAGAGAGATCGCAATCTGTTCTTCAGTAAGCTCTTCAGGCCACACTGTCTTCGTTTTTGTCTGTGCTGCTATAACCTACAGTGTCCTGGGTTGTGCATCCCTCCACAGCACTCCCAGTCCTGCCTCAAGGTTGGGGCATGTCTCTGCCCTTTGTGCTTCTAAAACCACCAGCCACCCCCAGTTTGCAGGCACGACCTCGCCGCTCTGGTTTCTGTCTAAAGTCCCTTCCCTGCTGCTACCGGTCTGCGAGTCTGTGCCCGGTCCCCAGCAAAGGAGGCTGTTAGAACCCCCCCGGCCAGGCTCCCTCCTGCTGCCATTTATCCGCCAATATCTGCCTGCGGAATCACAGCTCCCTGCTTTGTACCTCGAAACCAACTGCCTGTGATATTCTGTTTGTAGAGATCCAGATCTTTTTACATCTCAGGCTGATTTCATGGGTGCTCAGAGTGGTCTGGTAGATAACCAGCTCAATTCCAGGGACCAGTTGGAATAGGGTTCCCTACTCCTCTGCCATCTTTTCCAAATCCCTGGTGTGAGAAAACTTATGTTTTGATCCTCAAAGTCCAACAGCTTGCTTTTCTCCCTAAATTACAGGCAGGGAAGGTCTCTACTACAACAGCCAAATATGAAGATGTGAAGCGAGGTCACAGGTAATACCACCTCCAGCAGACAAGGATTTTTGAAATGTGGGTTCATCTTCAGTCCTCTTCACTTTGTTTTGGTTCCCATCAGTTTGTGCAAAGTCTGATCTTGTAGCAGAAGTGCTAACAGGGGGCGCCTGGATGGCTCAGTCGTTAAGCGTCTGCCTTCGGCTCAGGTCGTGATCCCAGGGTCCTGGGATTGAGCCCCACTTTGGGCTCCCTGCTCTGCAGGAAGCCTACTTCTCCCTCTCCCACTCCCCCTGCTTGTGTTCCCTCTCTCACTGTGTCTCTCTCTGTCAAACAAATAAAATCTTGAAAAAAAAAAAAAAGAAGTGCTAACAGTAGTTGGCTTGGCCAGGTAGTTTCATTTGTCTCCAGACTCTCCCAGCTCCAATTTGGGTGCAACTGAGACCTCCAGCAAGCACACTGGGTCGTGCTATAAGCCACCAGGAACTGCCCTGTCCTCTGCGCTCAGGCTGTGCTACCAAAAAGCAATAAGGCAGATTTTAAATACAATTCTCTTCCAATCTTCACCCCATCCAAACTGTATTTTTGTATGGTCTTTATAAAGATGACAGTGGGGAAAGTTAAAAGTAATTATAGGCAGTAAAGAATGGGTTAGATTTCCTGTATTGAGTTTATGCATAGTTTATTTCTTCCACAGTGGCCTTCTGGGATGAAATATAGTCATAAAAGTTAGCTTAAATTGGTATAGATACTTGAAAACTATAGATCTGGGTTTAAATTTCTGTTCCATTACTAACTATCCATATGAAATGGATAAGTTTTGTATCTTTCCTCAGACTTAGTTTCCTCTTCTGTAAAATGGAAGGGGCTGCTGATATACTGCATGTAAAGTAAATGAAATACTATATGTGAACATATTCAGGAATATGCAACATGTCCCAAATGGAAATTATTTTATTTGCTCTCCGTCTTCTTCTGCTTTTTAACTTTCTTTTTACTATATACAGTGGATATTTATTGGTTTGCCATTTGTGATTATCATACATAGTACATACATGAGAGAGCAGTCACTTTGGAATAGAAGCCTTGTATTTTGAGTGCTAAGACTGTCACAAGCTTTGGGACTCCGAGCAATTTGCATAAATTTTTGGATCTTGATTTTCTCATCTGTAAGATGAGATAAAATTCTTTTATTTATGTAAAGCACTTAGCTCAGTGCCTTTACACATGAATGTTCATAAATGTTATAAAATATTCTGTTGTTGATATATTATATACCCACACATACCATATTTGTTAATATTCCTTGAAGGCAAGTAGACATATACAACCAACACACACACACATGCTTATCAAACACACTAGTCATTTAGATTAATTTATCAGTTGTAAGTTAGGAAATATACCATTACATCAAAATGTTAACATTATTTTCATTATGTCAGTTAATTTACAAGCTGCATAAAAAATACTATCCTCCACAGTATCTCTTTGTCTTTCCTTTTTAGAGTTCACTTGGGGAAACTGAGGATTTTGGTCCCTGGTTGTACTACTTGTGTATTACAAACAATAATGCAGTGAGTGGAATGAATACTGTGTAACAGTTTTTCATACTATTGTCAGATTTTTTTTTTTAAGCAGAGAGATGTGTTGCATTTCTTTTTTTTTTATTATGTTAATCACCATATATTACATCATTAGTTTTTGATGTAGTGTTCCATGATTCATTATTTGCATATAACACCCAGTGCTCCCTGCAGAATGTGCCCTCTTTAATACCCATCACCAGGCTAACCCATTCTCCCACCCCCCTCCCCTCTAGAACCCTCAGTTTGTTTTGCAGTGTCCATAGTCTCTCATGGTTTGTCTCCCCCTCCTAAATGCAAGTGCTGCTTCTAGAATTTTTTTCTGTAAATCAATCCTACCAAATAGCTAACTATTTCATAAATAAGACCATCAAAACCTGAACAGTGTGCACAGGGAATTCATTCTGCAATGTAGTGGAATATAATCAGATTTTATGTTATTTCATCTCTATCTTTCATCCTGTGACCTAGAGAAGTAAATGAATCATTTAACCTACTCTCCGTGAGAAACGACTTCTCAGGCTTCTTGTTTTGTCCCCTTAATTGCTTGTTTATTTATTTCAAGTTGCATCCAAGATGATAGAATGATGCCAGAGGCTGAATGTGCAACTCATTGTTTAGCCACTCAAAAAAACAGGCTTCCAGTCTTAGCTGCTGTAGGATGACAGAGATAATTCTAAAGATGTGGACTGTTGTCTGTTACTTTAAGCCACTCATGGTCTAGTTCGGGACTTTGATGTTCCTGGAATAATTAGAAACAAAGGTGTCTGAGGAGAGGGGAGGGGGGAAAAAGTCTTCTTTGAGGGCTTTTTTGAGGATTCTGAAATCCTCAGAGCTGAGTGAGGACGGAACAGAATGATCAGTTACTGATGTTTGCAGTGGCTGTAATGAAGAGGGAGTAGAGGTACTTGAGCCAGTTCTTTATTCTCCATCTTAAGAGGTAGGTCTTAGGTCTTCTGTATAAAATCAGTAACTTTGGAATCAACTGATTCTTATTCATTAATTCAGGGGAGAGCTGGAGTAGAGAGGATGGGAAAAGAACTTACATTTATTAAGCATCTATTATGTGCCAGCTACTGTTAAGACCCTTCATATTTAATCCTTAAAATAACCCCTAGGAATAGGTATCATTGTCCCACTTACAAAAGGTTAGTACTCTTGATAACTTGTGTCAGTTTAGTTAATAAGTTGTATTTCTACCCTTGGCTTATATACAAAAACCCATGCTCCTTCTACTTAAAAAGGTCAGAACTACAGCAGGAAACAGATGACACACACAAATGGGGTTATTTTAAGAGAAGAAACTATTGATAAGAGAAACCAACAAAGATGGAATTGTACCCTGGGGCTGTCGTGAGTGGGAGCCCCTGGAGGGGTTAGGAAAAGAAGTAGTTATTAAACTCAGAGAGAGTAGGGGATACCTGATAGCAATTGTGGCCTCCAGCAGAATGAAGGAAATCCCAACTGACGACCCACATGGAAAGAAGGAGTAAGTACTCATTCTTACTTTTCCCCCCACCCTATTCTCTTTTGTTGGTGACTCCCATGCACTGAAACAAACTGGAAGTCTGAGGCCAAGGGAGTCCATTGAGGAAGTACATAAAGGTCAGCCTTTTGGCAAACAGGGAAGGATGGAATAGAAGAGTCAGAAGATCTAGAGGACAGTCATACTGTATAACAGAATATCCCATTATTCTTAAGATAAATAGTGTTTCATGGTGGTAGTAGGTGCTTTCTTTGGACTCTTGTACTGATAAAATAATTGATCAACAAAACCCAATGTGATTCATCAAAAGAAAAAGATGTGGGGATGCAAATAACAGAAAACTCAATGAACAATGGCTTAAGCACTGAAAACATTTAATTATCTCATATTTGAAGAAGTCTGGAAGCAGCAGTTCAGGGCTAATTTAGCATCTTATTTAGGTCACCAAGAACATTATCTCTCTTTCCATCTTTTCTCTCTGCAAGTTCACATTGTGTGGTTCTTTGTATTTATGACTTATCATTGCTGGGCTATAATGTGTCCATCATAACTCCAGGTCACTGAAATGCATTTATAGGAAGTAGGGAGCAAAAAGGCAAGGGCCCTCTCTTTACAAAGTTTTATCTTCTTATGCATGAAGCAAAATCCTGACTAAAACCCTCAGGAAGACTTATTCTTACACCTTATTTGTCAGAATTGGGTCATATGTACACATCCACCGCAATCAGATTTTAGAAAGCAAGTATATAACAAAGGGGCATTGGAGCCTTTATTATCAGCATTGGACCCCAGCAACTCAAGGGTAATAGAAAAAGTCCTAATCACCATTCTCTTTCACATTTCATAAATTTGAAAATTGAGGCTTAAAAATGTAAAGCAACTTATCCAGTCACATGAACTAGGGTTTCAGTCCTATACATCTGACTCCAAAGCCTCTGTCTAAACCACAATATTATATTGGCATTCCAAGGAGATGATTTCTCTCAGTGAGAATGTAAAGAAAGAAGGGCAGAGGACTGAGGGCTCTGTTATATCCCACACATGTTCAATATTCCTTCTCTTCACTCTATCCTACTTCATGAATGAAACTATTCATTTAGATTACCCTGACCTCAAACACTGAAAACTATGGACACTGGGAGCTGAAGAGTGAAGTGAAGCACCTCGTAAACTTTTCACAGGAATTCTTTTAAAACATGTTCAGTCATTCATGCTCCAGAAAATCTGAGAGGTGCTTGAAAAGTTTTCATTTTCTAGCTGACGCACTGTGTAAAGCTAAGACTGACAATGTAGAATAGAAATCACAGTGCCCTGGAAGAAAACATCTTAGAAATTTTCTAATGCTCATCCTCCTAAAGCTCCCTATTAACATTTCTAATGCATTCCCTTTAGGCATTTTACATATATCTCTTAATTTTAAAAATTTGCAGAAGCCCACTTTTCTCCAAAATTAGTGAGTATTCTTGTATCTGAAATTATTATTTTTCTCTAACTTTAAGAAGTGTAGTACTTCTTTCTGTTGAGAAAATATATTATTCTATCTGCTTCTGGATCCACCCACATGCCTTTCTGGAAACCACATTTTATATGTCCTAATTTGAAGAACTAAAGAGAAAAGAAGAAAAAAGAAGCTATGAAAGTAACTGATTGTAATCGTTTGTAATGTTTTAATTTTTAATTCCACTATAGAATAAAATAGTACTTTGTTTCAAATTTGGATAATTGAATAGTGTCTTAATGTGCAAATTGACAGTGATTGTTAAAAAAAAATTCCATCATGTTGATGATTAAAGTAACAAGCACTGATTTAATTTAATCTCTCCTTTGCAAACTCTGCCAATCACATTAACTTTTTCTGATTCTCCTAGTTATAGGTGGGAAAGCTTTTGCTACCCATTTCTCCATTGTTTTAAGTAAACCAAGTCTTCATTATGGCAATAGTTCTAAGTGGATTTTTAAAAGCTTTGTATGATGCCCTAAAATTATTTGAATCATGATTAATGTTTGTGCATGGTTATCATTCCTGCTATTTTAGTTACATCATCACTTAATAGATCCTATTAAAACAATATAATAACAAAGTACTGTTAGAATACCCACTAGCTAGCTTTCTAAGCCCTATTCTTTAAAAAATTACTCAAAGCCAAAGTGTTCATTTTCTTCAATTTTATAGTGTAACAGATGCCAGAAGTCCTGGATTCTAGTGCTAGTGTTACTAGTAGCATGTTCTATAAACTAAGGCAATCAGCTGACTATTTTGAATTTGACTTTGCCCAATAGAGAACTTGAGAAAGATGGACTTGATGTTTCTAAGGCTATTTCAAGCTTTAGAATTACAATTCTAATCTTACAGAAAGAGAGTGATTATTCAAATTCAGTTTCAGAAATTAACATTTGGCTGGCTTTAGTCTCAATAAATTTCACTAAGATTAATGAGCATGGAAGATATCCTGATTCCCATAAGGATGTAACTTAGCAATTCATTGACTCTAATTGATACCAATGCCTATTAAATAGAAGGGGAAAGGGAGATGTCTTTCTCCATATTGGAAAATGATGGAGGGGAAAGACCTTATAAACTATTTCTTGGGTTTTTTCCCCTTCCTCTGTTGGCCTCCTTTTAGCCACCCATTTCCCATCAGCATCATGCTGATGTAGAACTGTCAGCTGCTGAGAGTTAGTGGCAGGGCTGGGGTTTTGTAAATGAGCTCACCTTGTTTTGAATTTCTGTTTTCCATCTGTTTTTGGCAAACATTCCTGCATTTTTAAGAAGTCCATCTACTTTAATATAATGGATGAACATTTCATTCTCTTTCCAGTGCAATACTGATATTGCTTTATATTGAGGAACAAGGACACCTGGCTTCCTTCCCCATCAGGTCCCACAGGCCCTTGCTGCCGTTCATGATAAGAGCTCTATAATTTACTTTTGCCTTTATTTCCACTGAGGCAGCATAAGTCTTTTCTTGTGGACCCTTTCTCTGGTTTTCAGAAACTCTTGCATTCTCTCTTTTTTCCCTTCTATTTCTGGTCTTTGCTATAGAATAAAAGATGTGTGTGGGCCATGGAGCTCTCAACAGTTCTCTTTTAGGGACAGATTATACAGGAAGCTGGCATCAGCCAATGCAGTTAGCCCTTCCATTTGAGGATCTTTCTTGCCCTTCCGTGCCTCCTACCAGCTAGGAGGAAGAACCAGTTTTAGTCATTGTCTCAAGGGTTCTCCCCATGTTTTTCCTGATGCTTAACTCCCACATCACTTCTCTCCCTTTCCTTTGAAGATTTTCAATCTGGTGAGTACACAGGATTTATCTATATGCCAATTCCTGTTGGCTATGGTTGCTTGGAATATTGTTTGAACAGTGTTTCAGGGCTTAGCAGTGATGAATGCCGTGATCTCTTTAAGTTTAGTGGTGGGAAAGGAGGGGAATGGCACCTTGAATCAACAACTTTATTAATCCTTACTTTTTACTCAGATTGAATTGGTCCCATTATTTCTTGTATACTGACTGCTTATTCTAAGAATTATACCATGCCACATTTCATTGCTAAAGGGTTCTGGACCCCAATTCCAATTTGGCAGTGGTGGTGCTGGTGATGGGGTTTCCCCAGAGCACCATGCAAGTCTCCAGCACCAGTGGGGTGTCCTACAATTTAACTAAATTTTTACACTATCTATCTGGAGATAGCATCAGATCCCACAGGTTAAGGGCTCAGTCCAGCAAGACTGCCCTCAGCCCCTTTACATGCCAATCCTGGGCTTCTGACCAACTGGCTATGGATCTGAGGTTTCATATGATCCCCTTCTTAGGTTTGATTAATTTGCTAGAGTAGCTCATAGAACTCAGAGAAACATTTTATTTACTAGATTGCTGGTTTATTATAAAAGGATGTAAGAAAGGAAGACCTTAATGGAAGAGATGCATAGGTCAAGGCATGGAGAAAGGGCACATAGCTTCCAGGCTTTCTCTGAGTGTACCACTCTCCTCAAATCTTCAACCTGGAAGCTCTCCTAAACCTATCCTTTTGGGTTTTTATGGGGCTTCATTACATAATTGAGTGATTAAATCATTGGCCATTGGTGATGTATATCCCCATAGGTCAGCGGGATGGGTCTGAAAATTCCAACCTTCTAATCACATGGTTGGCTCCACTGGCAACCAGTCACCATCCTTAGGTGAGGTCCAAAAATCACCTTATTAACATAACAAAAATTACCTTAATCTCTCTCATTGCTTAGGAAATTCTAAGAGTTTTAGGAGTTCTGTACCAGAAATAGGATAAAGACCAAATATATATTTTTTTATTTTAAATTACAATATTGCAATTGCACCTGCTTTTAGAAAGTCTTCTTGTACCCCCTTCCCATGGTCCCAACACTACCAAAGTTTTTAAGAACAATGACCACATATTTTTCATATTTGTATCCTCAGGTCCTACCTAATATTTGGCCTGACATATGGTGAGTGCTAATAAAATTAAACAAATGCAGAAAATGAGATTGTTTTTTTCTGTTTAGTCTTTTTCCCTCTCATCCCTACATCTGATTAACAAGTGCTATTTCACCTTCAAATATCTCTCAGATCTATCCATGCTTCTTCATGCAGCCTGAAAGTTTTCTTTTCTCTTCTCTGGTGAAATCCCACTTATACTTCAAGTAATCTAGATCTGCTGAGAATAGTTTTCTCATACCTTTTTGCCCTTACTTCAAGCATGTTAAGTTTTCCTTCTATGTGCTCTTATTGAACTCTGGGCATAGATCCCTCAAAGCAATCACTTCTTTGTTCTACTGCTATTGGTTTTCCTGTCTAGCTCTCTCTCAGATCCTGAGCTCCTTGAAGACAGGAGAAGTATAGCACTTGACAACATACTAGACTCTTAATAAATGTTTTTTTTTTTTTAAGATTTTATTTATTTTTTGACAGAGAGAGACACAGCAAGAGAGGGAACACAGGCAGGGGGAGTGGGAGAGGGAGAAGCGGCTTCCCGCGGAGCAGGGAGCCTGATGCGGGGCTTGATCCCAGGACCCTGGGATCATGACCTGAGCTGACGGCAGACACTTAATGACTGAGCCACCCAGGCGCCCCTTAATAAATGGTTTTTTTAAATGAATAATTAAAATTATTCTTGTTAAGAGGTGGGACAGTGAAAAACTCAAATATTTTATTACCCAAAGTGTATCCAAGACTAACTTCTGTTTGTGCTACATTATGGTCCTGACAGTTCATTAGATAACATTTTAACTTAGCAAAATGTTTTTCTAGAAAATGCACTGCCATGGGTTTGATTACTTCAGTCAATCTTCATTATCATCCTTGTCTTCATTGGGAAAGATTATTCCCTCTTTTCTCTAGAGAGCATGCAATGAGTAACTTTATGCCATTCTGATAAACTTACAACGTTTACAGGAAGAAAATTCTAGTTAGAAATTCAAGAGGCCAAAACCAAAAATTTCATAACTCACAGGGATAAAATTTCTCAGAGAGAAGATGGTAGATTTCTATGTACTCATTAGTTTTCCCGCGCCAAAGAAAACTGTTTGCTCTGAGGGGTGATCATTTTCTATAACATCATTTGCATGGAAATGGAATGGAAAACATACATAAGAAAAGCAAAGAAGACCTGAGAAGCACTCATTCCTGTACAGTTTAATCACTGCCCCCATGAAAGTTTTGCTTTACAAATGATCTTGAGTCTATGTTACTAAGTTATGTTAGAAATTACTTAGTTGAGGGGCACCTGGGTGGCTCAGTTGGTTAGGCATCTACCTTCGGCTCAGGTCATGATCCCAGGGTTCTGGGATTGAGCCCTGCATCGGGCTCTCTGCTCAGTGGGGAGTCTGCCTTTCCTTCTCCTTCTGCCTCTCCCCTAGCTCAAGCTCTCTTTTGCTTGCTCTCTCTCTCTCAAATAAATAAATAAAATCTTTAAGAAAAGAAATTACTTAATTGAATGATGTGAATATTTAAAGGCAAAACATATGCTAAAGAAATATAAAAACAATTTTCTGTATTATTCTCACTTTTAGTTTCTCTCTTTTTTAAATTGAACAAATGAAACCAGTTGGGAAAATTGAGATAGATAGATAGATAGATAGATAGATAGATAGATAGATAGATAGATAGATA